>NW_022097977.1:0-33540 GCF_006542625.1 Nomascus leucogenys
ATTCCATTCCATCCATCCATTCCATTCCATTCCATTCCATTCCATTCTATTCCATTCAATTCCATTCAATTCTTTTCAATTCGATTTCATTCCATTCTCTTCTATTATGTTCAATTGCACTCCATTCCATTCCATTCTTATTTCATCAACTTCTCAAACTGTCACAATGATTATATTGCAGTTCCAGAATGTCAGCTTACTTTTTACTTCACCGTCAAATTCCTTTCCATTCCATTCCCTTCCTTTCCATGTCATTCCATTCCATTCCTTTCCATTCCTTTCCATTCCACACTCTTTTATTCTATTCCTTTCTTTCAACAACTTCTCAATATGTATCCCTTGTAGGATTGCAGTTGCACAATGTCAGCTCAAATTTCATTTCACAATTCCATTCCATTCCATTCCCTTCCATTCCATTCCATTCCACTCCATTCCACGTGATGGTCTCCATTCCATTCCATTCCATTCTATTCCATTCCTCGCCATTCCATTCCATTCCATTTCATTCTATAAAATTCCATTCCATTGCATTTTTTTCCACTAGAATCCACTCCACTCCAATCCATTCCATGGCATTCCATTCAAATCATATCCTCTCTTCCCCACTCCACTGCGTTCCATTCCTTCCCATTCGCACCCATTCCCGTCCAATCCACTCCATTCCGTTCTATTCCATTCCATTCCACTCCATTCCTTTCCATTCCATTCCATTCCAGTCGATTCTATTCCATTCCTGTCAATTCCATTCCATTCCAGTCGATTCCATTCATTCCATTCCATTCCATTCTATTCCATTTCATTGCATTCTATTCGTTTCCACTGGAATCCATTCCACTCCTCTCTAATCCATTCCATTCCATTCCATTCCATTGCATTCAATTCAAATCCACTCTTCTCCACTCCACTCCTCTCCACTCCACTGCATTCCATTCCTTATCATTCTCCTCCATTCCAGTCCTCTGTGTTCCGTTGCATTCAATTCCACTCCGTTGCACTGCACTCCTCTCCCTTCCTTTCTTCTCCATTCCACTCCCCAATGCACCCCACCGCACTTTTTTCCATTCCATTCCATTTTATTCCATTCATTCCATTCCTTTTTGATTCCATTCCATTCCATTCTATTTCCATTTCCATTCCTGTCCATGCAACATCACTCCAATCCACTGCATTCCATTCAATTCCATTCCATTCCATTCCATTCCCATTACATTCCATTCCATTCCACCTTTATACAATCTACTTCCTCCATTGCACTCCACACCACTTCACTCCACTCCATTCCATTCCTTCCCATTCCACTCCAATTCACGCAAACTCCACTCCATTCCATTCATTTCCAATACACTCCACTCCACCTAAGTCCATTCCATTCCTTATCATTCCATTCATTGTATTCCATTACATTCCATTACGTTCCATTCCTTTACATTCTACTAGCATACCTCTAATCTAATCCCTGCATTTCATTCCATTCCATCCCCAACCATTGCATTCCATTCCATTCCCCTCCATTCCACTCCACTCCTTTCCTTTCTTCTCGATTCCACTCCAATAAACTCCACTGCAATTTTTTCCATTCATTCCTTTGCCTTCCATTGCATTGCATCCATTCTATTCCATTCCATTCCATTCCATTCATTATTTTATACAATAATCCAATCCACTGCACCTCCAACTCATTTTTTGTCCATTGCATTCAATTCATTCCAGTCTTCTAAACTCCACTCCACTCCATAAAACTGCATTCCATTCCTTCCAATTTGCCTTCATTCAAATACACTCCAATCCATTCCATTCTATTCGATTCCATTCCATTTGCATTCCACTCTATTCCACTCAACTCCACTCCCTTCCTTTCTTCTCCATTCCACTCCACTGCACTCCACTGCACTTTTTTCCATTCCATTCCATTTTCCATTCATTCCATTCCGTTTCATTCCATTCCATTCCATTCCATTCCATTCCATTGCATTCCATTCCATTCCAATCCATTCTATTCCATTCCTTTCCATTCCCTCAAACCAACTGCACTCCAATCCATTGCATTCCATTCTATTCCATTCCCTTGCATTGCCTTCCAATCTTTTCAAATCACTCTTCTCCGATCCACTCCTCTACACTCCAGTGCCTTCCGTTTCTTCCCATTCACCTCCATTCCTGTCCACTCCATTCCATTCAATTCCTTGCCATTCCATTCCATTCCATTCCATTCCATTCCCATTCCATCCTATTCCATTCCATTCCGTTCATTCTGGTCCTTTCTGTTCTATTCTTATCCACTAGTATTCACTCCACTGCACACAATGCATTCCATTCCATTTCATTCAATTCAAATCCACACTTCTCCACTCCAGTTCCTCTTACTCCACTGCATTCCGTTTGTCCCATTCGTCTCCATTCCTGTCCAGTCCTTCCACTCCATTCCATTCCACTCCATTACATTCCATTTCATTCCATTCCACTCCATTGACATTCCATTTCATTCCATTCCACTCCATTACATTCCATTTCCATTCCACTCCATACATTCCATTTCATTCATTCCATTCCATTCCATTCTTCTTTGTTTTCCACTAGAATCCACTCCACTCCATTCCAATCCATTCGATTTCATTGCATTCAATTCAAATCCACTCTTCTCCACTCCTCTCCTCTCCACTCCACTGCATTCGATTCCTTCCCATTTTTCTCCAATCACTCCACTCCATTCCACTGCATTCCATTCCATTCCATTCCATTGCATTCCATTACTTTCCATTGAATTCCTTTCCAATCAATTCAAATCCACTCTTCTCCACTCCACTCCTCTGCAACTCAATTGCATACCATTCTGCCCATTTGACTCCATTCCAGTTCACTCCATTCCATTCCGTTCTGTTTCCGTTCCGTTCCGTTCCATTCCACTCATTTAACTCCACCCACTTGCTTCATTTCTTCTCCATTCCACTCCAGTATATTCCACTGCAATTTTTTCCATTCCATTCCATTCCATTCCATTCTAATTCCATTCCTCGCCCATTCCATTTCATTTATATAAAATTCCATTCCATTGCAATTTTTTTTCCACTAGAATCCACTCCAACTCCAATCCATTCCATGCCCATTCCATTCAAATCATATCCTCTCTTCCCCACTCACTGGTCGGCATTCCTTCCCATGTCGCACGCCATTCCCGGGTGAGTCCACTCCATCCGTTCTATTCCATTTCATTCCATTCCATTCCTTTCCATTCCATTCCAGTCGATTCTATTCCATTCCGGTCAATTCCATTCCATTCTAGTCGATTTCAATTCCATTCCATTCCATTCCGATTCCATTCCATTCCATTCCATTCCATTTCATTCCATTCTATTCGTTTCCACTGGAATCCATTCCACTCCTCTCTAATCCATTCCATTCCATTCCATTCCATTGCATTCAATTCAAATCCACTCTTCTCCACTCCACTCCTCTCCACTCCACTGCATTCCATTAATTATCATTCGCCTCCATTCCAGTCCTCTGTGGTTCCATTGCATTCAATTCCTCTCCGTTGCACTGCACTCCTCTCCCTTCCTTTCTTCTCCATTCCACTCCAATGCACCCCACGGCACTTTATTCCATTCCATTCCATTCAATTCCATTCATTCCATTCCTTTTGATTCCATTCCATTCCAATTCTATTCATTCCATTCCTGTCCATGCAACAATCACCCAATCCACTGCATTCCATTCAATTTCCATTCCATTCCATTCCATTCCATTCCATTCCATTCCATCCACCTTTTGTACAATCTAATTCCTTCCATTGCACTCCACACCACTTCACTCCACTCATTCCATTCCTTCCCATTCCACTCCAATCCACCAAACTCCACTCCATTCCATTCATTTCAATACACTCCACTCCACTCAAGTCCATTCCATTCCTTATATTCCATTTCATTGTATTCCATTACATTCCATTACGTTCCATTCCTTTACATTCTACTAGCATACCCTCCAATCTAATCCCCTGCATTTCATTCCATTCCATCCCATTCCATTGCATTCCATTCCATTCCCCTCCATTCCACTCCACTCCTTTCCTTTCTTCTCGATTCCACTCCAATAAACTCCACTGCACTTTTTTCCATTCATTCCTTTGCCTTCCATTGCATTGCATTCCATTCTATTCCATTCCATTCCATTCATTATTTTATACAATAATCCAATCCACTGCACTCCAACTCATTTTTTTCCATTGCATTCAATTCATTCCAGTCTTCTAAACTCCACTCCACTCCATAAAACTGCATTCCATTCCTTCCAATTTGCCTTCATTCAAAATACACTCCAATCCATTCCATTCTATTCGATTCCATTCCATTGCATTCCACTCTATTCCACTCAACTCCACTCCCTTCCTTTCTTCTCCATTCCACTCCACTGCACTTTTTTCCATTCCATTCCATTCCATTCATTCCATTCCGTTTCATTCCATTCCATTCCGTTCCATTCCATTCCATTGCATTCCATTCCATTCAATCATTCCATTCCATTCCATTCCATTCCATTCCATTCCATTCCATTCCATTCCGTTGCATTCCATTCCATTCCATTTCTTCCACTAGAATCCTCTCCACTCCACTCCAGTCTATTCCATTAATTTCATTCAATTCAAATCCACACTTCTCCACTCCACACCTCTCCACTCCACTGCATTTCATTCGTTCCATTCGTCCCCATTCCATTACATTACATACATTCCAATCCATTACACTCTTTTCCACTAGATTCCACTCCACTCCACTCCATTCCATTCCATTTTATTGCATTCAATTCAAATCTACTGTACTCCACTCCACTCTCTCCGCTTGACTGCATTTGATTCCTTCCCATTCTTCTCCAATCCACTCCATTCCAATTAACTGCATTCCATTCCATTCCAATCCACTGCATTCCATTCCATTCCATTCCATTCCATTGCTTTCCTTTCAATTCCATTCAAATCAAATCAACTCTTCTCCACTCCACTCCTCTGCACTCAACAACTGCATACATTTCATTATCATTTGACACCATTCCAGTCCAATCCATACCATTCCATTTCATTCCATTCCAGTCCATCTATTCATTCATCCATTCTTCCATTCCATTCATCCATTCCAATGCATTCCTGCCGATTCGATTCAATTCGATTCGATTCCATTCCATTCCACTCCATTCCATTGGAATCCACTCCAATCCATTCCATTTTATTCCATTCCATTCAAATCCACTCTTCGCCACTTCACTCCTCTCCACTCCACCTGCATTCCATTCTTTCCCATTAGCTTCCTTTCCAGTCCCCTATGCTCCTTTGCATTCCATTCCACTCCATTCCACTACACTCCTTTCCCTTGCTTTCCCCTCCATTCCACTCCACTGCACTCCACTGCACTTTTTTCCCTTCCATTCCATTCCACTCATTCCATTCCGTTTGCATTCCATTCCATTCCATTCCATTCCATTCCATTCCCCTCCAAGGAACTCCACTCCATGCTCTGCATTCCATTCCTCATTCCATTCCATTCCATTCCATTCCATTCCGAGTTAAACCATTCTACTTCTCTCCATTGCACTCCTCTCCACTTCACTCCACTACATTCAATTTCTTTCCATTCCACTGCAGTCCACCACACTCCTCTCATTCCATTCATTTCCGATTCTCTGCACTCTACTCCATTCAATTCCATTCCATTCCTTATCATTCCATTAATTGTATTCCATTCCATTCTATTACTTTCCATTCCATTCCATTCTGCTACCATACCCTCCAATCTAATCCCCTGCATTTCATTCCATTCCATCCCATTCCATTGCATTCCATTCCATTCCCCTCAATTCCACTCCACTCCGTTCCTTTCTTCTCGATACCACTCCAATAAACTCCACTGCACGTTTTTGCATTCATTCCATTGCATTCCATTGCTTCCATTCCATTCCATTCCATTCCATTCCATTCCATTCCACTCCATTCCACTGGAATCCACTCCACTCCAATCCATTCCATTCCATTCCATTCCATTCCATTCCATTCCATTCCATTCCATTCAAATCCATTCTTCTCCACTTCATTCCTCTCCTATCCACTGCATTCCATTCCTTCCCATTAGCTTCCATTCCTGTCCCCTATGCTCCATTGCATTCCATTCCACTCCATTCCACTATACTCCATTCCTTCTTTAATCCTCCATTCCACTCCACTGCACTCCACTGCACTTTTTTCCCTTCTAATCCATTCCATTCCATTCATTCCATTCCGTTTGATTCCATTCCATTCCATTCCATTCCATTTTGTTCCATACAGTTCCATTCCGTTCCATTGCCCTACATTCCATTCCATTCCATTCCATTCCATTCCATTCCATTCCATTCCAAACTATTCTATTCTATTCCTTTCTTACAATAAATTCTCAATCTGTCACTCTGGCTGGATTGCAGTTCCTCAGTGTCAGCTCACATTTTATTTCACCATTCCATTCCATTTATTCCTTTCCGTTCCATTCCTTGCCATTGCACCCTTCAATTTGATTCAATTACAATCAATTCCTTTCTATTCTTTTCCATTCCATTCCACACTATTTCTATTCTATTCCTTTCTTTCAAACAACTTCTCCATCTGTCCCTCTGGCTGGAATTCAGTTGACATTATCAGCTCACAATTCATTTCACCATTCCATTCCATTCCATTCCACTCCAATCCATTCCATTCCATTCCTTTCCATTCCATTCAATTCCTTTCCATTCCATTCCATTCCATTCCACTCCACTCCATTCCATTTCATTTCCATTCCTTTCCATTCCATTCCACTCCATTCCAATGTCATTCCACTCCATTCCATTCCCGATTCACATAGCAATACATGACTTTCCATTCCATTACATTCCTTCCATTCCCTTCCAATCAATTCCATCCAAATCCTTTCCATTTACTCTATTCCATTCCATTATGTTCCATTCCATTCCACTCCACTCCATGCAGTTCCTACTATTCTATCCTATTCCTTTCTTTAAACAAGTTCTAAATCTCTCACCCTGGCTGGATTGCAGTGGCACAATGTCAGCTCACATTTTACTTCACCTTTCATTCGATTCCATTTCTTTCCACTCCATTCAATTCCATTCCTTTACATTGCACACTATTCTATTCTATTCTTTTCTTTAAACAAGTTCTAAATCTATCGCCCTGCAGTATTGCAATGGCACCATTTCAGCTCACATTTTATTTCACCATTACATTCCATTCCACTTCCATTCCACTGCATTCCATTCCACTCCATTCCATTCTATTCCGTTCTGTTCCATTCCGTTCCATTGCATTCCATCCCATCCCATTCCATTCCATTCCATTCCATTCCATTCCATTCATTCCATTCCATTCCGTTCCACACAATTCTATTCTATTCCTTTCTTTCAACAAGTTCTCAGTATGTCACCCTGGCTGGATTGCAGTGGCACAATGTCAGCTCACATTTACTTTAACCATTCCTTCCATTCCATTCCATTCCATTCCATTCCATTCCATTCCATTCCATTCCATTCTTCCATTCCATTCAATTCCATTCCATTCCACTCAATTCTATACCATTCATTTCCATTCGGTTCCATTAACTCCAATCCATTCCATTCAATTGCAATCCACACTATTCTCTTCTCTTCTTTTCTTTCAACATGTTCTCAATCGGTCACCCTGGATGGTTGGAGTGACACAATGTCAGCTCACATTTTATTTCACTGTTACATTCGATTCCATTCCATTCCATTCCATTCTTTCATTCCATTCATTCTCTTCCATTGCTCTCAATTCCATTCCATCCAGACTATTCGATTCTATTACTTTCTTTCAACAAGTTCTTTATCTGTCACCCTGGCTGGATTGCAGTGGCACAATATCAGCTCACATTTTATTTAACCATTCCATTCCATTGATTCCATTCCATTCCATTCCGTTCCATTCCATTCCACCCACAGTATGCTTTTCTATTCTTTCTTTCAACATGCCCTCAATCTGTCACCCTGGCTGGATTCCAGTGGAAGTATATCAGCTCACATTTTATTTCACTGTTCCATTCCATTCATTTCCATTCCATTCCATTCCATTCCATTCCACTCCACTCCACTCCACTCCACTCCACGCCATTATTCCATCCATTTCCATTCATTCATTCCATTCCATTCCATTCCATTCCATTCATTCCATTCCATTCCATTCTATTCCATTCAATTCCATTCAATTCTTTTCAATTCGATTTCATTCCATTCTCTTTATTATGTTCAATTGCACTCCATTCCATTCCATTCTTATTTCATCAACTTCTCAAACTGTCACAATGATTATATTGCAGTTCCAGAATGTCAGCTTACTTTTTACTTCACCGTCAAATTCCTTTCCATTCCATTCCCTTCCTTTCCATGTCATTCCATTCCATTCCTTTCCATTCCTTTCCATTCACACTCTTTTATTCTATTCCTTTCTTTCAACAAGTTCTCAATATGTAACCCTTGTAGGATTGCAGTTGCACAATGTCAGCTCAAATTTCATTTCACAATTCCATCCATTCCATTCCATTCCATTCCTCCATTCCATTCCCTTCCATTCCATTCCATTCCACTCCATTCCACGTGATGGTCTCCATTCCATTCCATTCCATTCTATTCCATTCCTCGCCATTCCATTCCATCCATTTCATTCTATAAAATTCCATTCCATTGCATTTTTTTCCACTAGAATCCACTCCACTCCAATCCATTCCATGGCATTCCATTCAAATCATATCCTCTCTTCCCCACTCCACTGCGTTCCATTCCTTCCCATTCGCACCCATTCCCGTCCAATCCACTCCATCCGTTCTATTCATTCATTCCATTCCATTCCATTCCATTCCATTCATTCCTTCCATTCCATTCCATTCCAGTCGATTCTATTCCATTCCTGTCAATTCCATTCCATTCCAGTCGATTCCATTCCATTCCATTCCATTCTATTCCATTTCATTCCATTCTATTCGTTTCCACTGGAATCCATTCCACTCCTCTCTAATCCATTCCATTCCATTCCATTCCATTGCATTCAATTCAAATCCACTCTTCTCCACTCCACTCCTCTCCACTCCACTGCATTCCATTCCTTATCATTCGCCTCCATTCCAGTCCTCTGTGTTCCGTTGCATTCAATTCCACTCCGTTGCACTGCACTCCTCTCCCTTCCTTTCTTCTCCATTCCACTCCCAATGCACCCCACCGCACTTTTTTCCATTCCATTCCATTTAATTCCATTCATTCCATTCCTTTTGATTCCATTCCATTCCATTCTATTCCATTCCATTCCTGTCCATGCAACATCACTCCAATCCACTGCATTCCATTCAATTCCATTCCATTCCATTCCATTCCATTCCATTCCATTCCATTCCACCTTTATACAATCTACTTCCCTCCATTGCACTCCACACCACTTCACTCCACTCCATTCCATTCCTTCCCATTCCACTCCAATCCACCAAACTCCACTCCATTCCATTCATTTCCAATACACTCCACTCCACTCAATTCCATTCCATTCCTTATCATTCCATTTCATTGTATTCCATTACATTCCATTACGTTCCATTCCTTTACATTCTACTAGCATACCCTCCAATCTAATCCCCTGCATTTCATTCCATTCCATCCCATTCCATTGCATTCCATTCCATTCCCCTCCATTCCACTCCACTCCTTTCCTTTCTTCTCGATTCCACTCCAATAAACTCCACTGCACTTTTTTCCATTCATTCCTTTGCCTTCCATTGCATTGCATTCCATTCTATTCCATTCCATTCCATTCATTATTTTATGCAATAATCCAATCCACTGCACTCCAACTCATTTTTTTCCATTGCATTCAATTCATTCCAGTCTTCTAAACTCCACTCCACTCCATAAAACTGCATTCCATTCCTTCCAATTTGCCTTCATTCAAATACACTCCAATCCATTCCATTCTATTCGATTCCATTCCATTGCATTCCACTCTATTCCACTCAACTCCACTCCCTTCCTTTCTTCTCCATTCCACTCCACTGCACTCCACTGCACTTTTTCCATTCCATTCCATTCCATTCATTCCATTCCGTTTCATTCCATTCCATTCCGTTCCATTCCATTCCATTGCATTCCATTCCATTCCAATCCATTCCATTCCATTCCATTCCATTCCATTCCATTCCATTCCATTCCGTTGCATTCCATTCCATTCCATTTTTCCACTAGAATCCTCTCCACTCCACTCCTGTCTATTCCATTCAATTTCATTCAATTCAAATCCACACTTCTCCACTCCACACCTCTCCACTCCACTGCATTTCATTCGTTCCCATTCGTCCCCATTCCATTACATTACATACATTCCAATCCATTACACTCTTTTCCACTAGATTCCACTCCACTCCACTCCATTCCATTCCATTTTATTGCATTCAATTCAAATCTACTGTACTCCACTCCACTCCTCTCCGCTTGACTGCATTTGATTCCTTCCCATTCTTCTCCAATCCACTCCATTCCAATTAACTGCATTCCATTCCATTCCAATCCACTGCATTCCATTCCATTCCATTCCATTGCTTTCCTTTCAATTCCATTCAAATCAAATCAACTCTTCTCCACTCCACTCCTCTGCACTCAACAACTGCATACATTTCATTATCATTTGACACCATTCCAGTCCAATCCATACCATTCCGTTTCATTCCATTCCAGTCCAATCCATTCCATTCCATTCCATTCCATTCCATTCCAATGCATTCCTGCCGATTCGATTCAATTAGATTCGATTCCATTCCATTCCACTCCATTCCATTGGAATCCACTCCAATCCATTCCATTTTATTCCATTCCATTCAAATCCACTCTTCGCCACTTCACTCCTCTCCACTCCACTGCATTCCATTCTTTCCCATTAGCTTCCTTTCCAGTCCCCTATGCTCCTTTGCATTCCATTCCACTCCATTCCACTACACTCCTTTCCCTTTCTTTCCCCTCCATTCCTCTCCACTGCACTCCACTGCACTTTTTTCCCTTCCATTCCATTCCATTCATTCCATTCCGTTTGATTCCATTCCATTCCATTCCATTCCATTCCATTCCATTCCCCTCCAAGAACTCCACTCCAATGCTCTGCATTCCATTCCATTCCATTCCATTCCATTCCATTCCGAGTTAAACCATTCTACTTCTCCCATTCACTCCTCTCCACTTCACTCCACTACATTCAATTTCTTTCCATTCCACTGCAGTCCACCACACTCCTCTCATTCCATTCATTTCCGATTCTCTGCACTCTACTCCATTCAATTCCATTCCATTCCTTATCATTCCATTAATTGTATTCCATTCCATTCTATTACTTTCCATTCCATTCCATTCTGCTACCATACTCTCCAATCTAATCCCCTGCATTTCATTCCATTCCATCCCATTCCATTGCATTCCATTCCATTCCCCTCAATTCCACTCCACTCCGTTCCTTTCTTCTCGATACCACTCCAATAAACTCCACTGCACGTTTTTGCATTCATTCCATTGCATTCCATTGCTTCCATTCCATTCCATTCCATTCCATTCCACTCCATTCCACTGGAATCCACTCCACTCCAATCCATTCCATTCCATTCCATTCCATTCCATTCCATTCCATTCCATTCCATTCCATTCAATCCATTCTTCTCCACTTCATTCCTCTCCTATCCACTGCATTCCATTCCTTCCAATTAGCTTCCATTCCTGTCCCCTATGCTCCATTGCATTCCATTCCACTCCATTCCACTATACTCCATTCACTTCTTTATCCTCCATTCCACTCCACTGCACTCCACTGCACTTTTTTCCCTTCTAATCCATTCATTCCATTCATTCCATTCCGTTTGATTCCATTCCATTCCATTCCATTCCATTCCATTTTGTTCCATACAGTTCCATTCCGTTCCATTGCCCTACATTCCATTCCATTCCATTCCATTCCATTCCATTCCATTCCATTCCATTCCATTCCAAACTGTTCTATTCTATTCCTTTCTTACAATAAATTCTCAATCTGTCACCCTGGCTGGATTGCAGTTCCTCAGTGTCAGCTCACATTTTATTTCACCATTCCATTCCATTTTATTCCTTTCCGTTCCATTCCTTGCCATTGCACCCCTTCAATTTGATTCAATTACAATCAATTCCTTTCTATTCTTTTCCATTCCATTCCACACTATTCTATTCTATTCCTTTCTTTCAACAACTTCTCCATCTGTCCCTCTGGCTGGAATTCAGTTGCACATTATCAGCTCACAATTCATTTCACCATTCCATTCCATTCCATTCCACTCCAATCCATTCCATTCCATTCCTTTCCATTCCATTCAATTCCTTTCCATTCCATTCCATTCCATTCCTTTCCATTCCTTCCATTCCATTCCACTCCATCCATTCCATTCCATTCCTTTCCATTCCATTCCACTCCATTCAATGTCATTCCACCCCATTCCATTCCGATCCATAGCAATACATGACTTTCCATTCCATTACAATCCTTTCCATTCCCTTCCAATCAATTCCATTCCAATCCTTTCCATTTTACTCTATTCCATTCCATATGTTCCATTCCATTCCACTCCACTCCATGCAGTTCCTCATTATTCTATCCTATTCCTTTCTTTAAACAAGTTCTAAATCTCTCACCCTGGCTGGATTGCAGTGGCACAATGTCAGCTCACATTTTACTTCACCTTTCCATTCGATTCCATTTCTTTCCACTCCATTCAATTCCATTCCTTTACATTGTACACTATTCTATTCTATTCTTTTCTTTAAACAAGTTCTAAATCTATCGCCCTGGCAGTATTGCAATGCACCATTTCAGCTCACATTTTATTTCACCATTACATTCCATTCCACTCCATTCCACTGCATTCCATTCCACTCCATTCCATTCTATTCCGTTCTGTTCCATTCCGTTCCATTGCATTCCATCCCATCCCATTCATCCATTCCATTCCATTCCATTCCATTCCATTCCGTTCCACACAATTCTATTCTATTCCTTTCTTTCAACAAGTTCTCAGTATGTCACCCTGGCTGGATTGCAGTGGCACAATGTCAGCTCACATTTACTTTAACCATTCCTTCCATTCCATTCCATTCCATTCCATTCCATTCCATTCCTTTCCATTCCTTTCCATTCCATTCAATTCCATTCCATTCCACTCAATTCTATACCATTCATTTCCATTCGGTTCCATTACACTCCAATCCATTCCATTCAATTGCAATCCACACTATTCTCTTCTCTTCTTTTCTTTCAACATGTTCTCAATCGGTCACCCTGGATAGTTGGAGTGACACAATGTCAGCTCACATTTTATTTCACTGTTACATTCGATTCCATTCCATTCCATTCCATTCTTTCCATTCCATTCCATTCTCTTCCATTGCTCTCAATTCCATTCCATTCCAGACTATTCGATTCTATTACTTTCTTTCAACAAGTTCTTTATCTGTCACCCTGGCTGGATTGCAGTGCACAATATCAGCTCACATTTTATTTAACCATTCCATTCCATTGGATTCCATTCCATTCCATTCCGTTCCATTCCATTCCACTCCACAGTATGCTTTTCTATTACTTTCTTTCAAAAAGCCCTCAATCTGTCATCCTGGCTGGATTCCAGTGGAAGTACATCAGCACACATTTTATTTCACTGTTCCATTCCATTCATTTCCATTCCATTCCATTCCATTCCAATCCATTCCACTCCACGCCACTCCACTCCACGCCATTCCATGCCATTCCATTCTATTCCATTCCATTCCATTCCATTCCATTCCATTCCATTCCATTCCATTCCATTCTATTCCATTCAATTCCATTCAATTCTTTCAATTCGATTTCATTCCATTCTCTTCTATTATGTTCAATTGCACTCCATTCCATTCCATTCTTATTTCATCAACTTCTCAAACTGTCACAATGATTATATTGCAGTTCCAGAATGTCAGCTTACTTTTTACTTCACCGTCAAATTCCTTTCCATTCCATTCCCTTCCTTTCCATGTCATTCCATTCCATTCCTTTCCATCCTTTCCATTCCACACTCTTTTATTCTATTCCTTTCTTTCAACAAGTTCTCAATATGTAACCCTTGTAGATTGCAGTTGCACAATGTCAGCTCAAATTTCATTTCACAATTCCATTCCATTCCATTCCATTCCATTCCATTCCATTCCATTCCTTCCATTCCATTCCATTCCACTCCATTCCACGTGATGGTCTCCATTCCATTCCATTCCATTATTCCATTCCTCGCCATTCCATTCCATTCCATTTCATTCTATAAAATTCCATTCCATTGCATTTTTTTCCACTAGAATCCACTCCACTCCAATCCATTCCATGCATTCCATTCAAATCATATCCTCTCTTCCCCACTCCACTGCGTTCCATTCCTTCCCATTCGCACCCATTCCCGTCCAATCCACTCCATCCGTTCTATTCCATTCCATTCCATTCCTTCCTTCCATTCCATTCCTTTCCATTCCATTCCATTCCAGTCGATTCTATTCCATTCCTGTCAATTCCATTCCATTCCAGTCGATTCCATTCCATTCCATTCCATTCTATTCCATTTCATTCCATTCTATTCGTTTCCACTGGAATCCATTCCACTCCTCTCTAATCCATTCCATTCCATTCCATTCCATTGCATTCAATTCAAATCCACTCTTCTCCACTCCACTCCTCTCCACTCCACTGCATTCCATTCCTTATCATTCGCCTCCATTCCAGTCCTCTGTGTTCCGTTGCATTCAATTCCACTCCGTGGCACTGCACTCCTCTCCCTTCCTTTCTTCTCCATTCCACTCCCAATGCACCCCACCGCACTTTTTTCCATTCCATTCCATTTAATTCCATTCATTCCATTCCTTTTGATTCCATTCCATTCCATTCTATTCCATTCCATTCCTTTCCATTCAACATCACTCCAATCCACTCCATTCCATTCAATTCCATTCCATTCCATTCCATTCCATTCCATTCCACCTTTATACAATCTACTTCCCTCCATTGCACTCCACACCACTTCACTCCACTCCATTCCATTCCTTCCCATTCCACTCCAATCCACCAAACTCCACTCCATTCCATTCATTTCCAATACACTCCACTCCACTCAAGTCCATTCCATTCCTTATCATTCCATTTCATTGTATTCCATTACATTCCATTACGTTCCATTCCTTTACATTCTACTAGCATACCCTCCAATCTAATCCCCTGCATTTCATTCCATTCCATCCCATTCCATTGCATTCCATTCCATTCCCCTCCATTCCACTCCACTCCTTTCCTTTCTTCTCGATTCCACTCCAATAAACTCCACTGCACTTTTTTCCATTCATTCCTTTGCCTTCCATTGCATTGCATTCCATTCTATTCCATTCCATTCCATTCATTATTTTATGCAATATCCAATCCACTGCACTCCAACTCATTTTTTTCCATTGCATTCAATTCATTCCAGTCTTCTAAACTCCACTCCACTCCATAAAACTGCATTCCATTCCTTCCAATTTGCCTTCATTCAAATACACTCCAATCCATTCCATTCTATTCGATTCCATTCCATTGCATTCCACTCTATTCCACTCAACTCCACTCCCTTCCTTTCTTCTCCATTCCACTCCACTGCACTCCACTGCACTTTTTCCATTCCATTCCATTCCATTCATTCCATTCCGTTTCATTCCATTCCATTCCGTTCCATTCCATTCCATTGCATTCCATTCCATTCCAATCCATTCCATTCCATTCCATTCCATTCCATTCCATTCCATTCCATTCCGTTGCATTCCATTCCATTCCATTTTTCCACTAGAATCCTCTCCACTCCACTCCTGTCTATTCCATTCAATTTCATTCAATTCAAATCCACACTTCTCCACTCCACACCTCTCCACTCCACTGCATTTCATTCGTTCCCATTCGTCCCCATTCCATTACATTACATACATTCCAATCCATTACACTCTTTTCCACTAGATTCCACTCCACTCCACTCCATTCCATTCCATTTTATTGCATTCAATTCAAATCTACTGTACTCCACTCCACTCCTCTCCGCTTGACTGCATTTGATTCCTTCCCATTCTTCTCCAATCCACTCCATTCCAATTAACTGCATTCCATTCCATTCCAATCCACTCCATTCCATTCCATTCCATTCCATTGCTTTCCTTTCAATTCCATTCAAATCAAATCAACTCTTCTCCACTCCACTCCTCTGCACTCAACAACTGCATACATTTCATTATCATTTGACACCATTCCAGTCCAATCCATACCATTCCATTTCATTCCATTCCAGTCCAATCCATTCCATTCCATCCATTCCATTCCATTCCAATGCATTCCTGCCGATTCGATTCAATTAGATTCGATTCCATTCCATTCCACTCCATTCGATTGGAATCCACTCCAATCCATTCCATTTTATTCCATTCCATTCAAATCCACTCTTCGCCACTTCACTCCTCTCCACTCCACTGCATTCCATTCTTTCCCATTAGCTTCCTTTCCAGTCCCCTATGCTCCTTTGCATTCCATTCCACTCCATTCCACTACACTCCTTTCCCTTTCTTTCCCCTCCATTCCTCTCCACTGCACTCCACTGCACTTTTTCCCTTCCATTCCATTCCATTCATTCCATTCCGTTTGATTCCATTCCATTCCATTCCATTCCATTCCATTCCATTCCATTCCCCTCCAAGGAACTCCACTCCAATGCTCTGCATTCCATTCCATTCCATTCCATTCCATTCCGAGTTAAACCATTCTACTTCTCTCCATTACACTCCTCTCCACTTCACTCCACTACATTCAATTTCTTTCCATTCCACTGCAGTCCACCACACTCCTCTCATTCCATTCATTTCCGATTCTCTGCACTCTACTCCATTCAATTCCATTCCATTCCTTATCATTCCATTAAATTGTATTCCATTCCATTCTATTACTTTCCATTCCATTCCATTCTGCTACCATACTCTCCAATCTAATCCCCTGCATTTCATTCCATTCCATCCCATTCCATTGCATTCCATTCCATTCCCCTCAATTCCACTCCACTCCGTTCCTTTCTTCTCGATACCACTCCAATAAACTCCACTGCACGTTTTTGCATTCATTCCATTGCATTCCATTGCCTTCCATTCCATTCCATTCCATTCCATTCCACTCCATTCCATTGGAATCCATTCCACTCCAATCCATTCCATTCCATTCCATTCCATTCCATTCCATTCCATTCCATTCCATTCCATTCAAATCCATTCTTCTCCACTTCATTCCTCTCCTATCCACTGCATTCCATTCCTTCCAATTAGCTTCCATTCCTGTCCCCTATGCTCCATTGCATTCCATTCCACTCCATTCCACTATACTCCATTCACTTCTTTATCCTCCATTCCACTCCACTGCACTCCACTGCACTTTTTTCCCTTCTAATCCATTCCATTCCATTCATTCCATTCCGTTTGATTCCATTCCATTCCATTCCATTCCATTCCATTTTGTTCCATACAGTTCCATTCCGTTCCATTGCCCTACATTCCATTCCATTCCATTCCATTCCATTCCATTCCATTCCATTCCATTCCATTCCATTCCAAACTATTCTATTCTATTCCTTTCTTACAATAAATTCTCAATCTGTCACCCTGGCTGGATTGCAGTTCCTCAGTGTCAGCTCACATTTTATTTCACCATTCCATTCCATTTTATTCCTTTCCGTTCCATTCCTTGCCATTGCACCCCTTCAATTTGATTCAATTACAATCAATTCCTTTCTATTCTTTTCCATTCCATTCCACACTATTCTATTCTATTCCTTTCTTTCAACAACTTCTCCATCTGTCCCTCTGGCTGGAATTCAGTTGCACATTATCAGCTCACAATTCATTTCACCATTCCATTCCATTCCATTCCACTCCAATCCATTCCATTCCATTCCTTTCCATTCCATTCAATTCCTTTCCATTCCATTCCATTCCATTCCTTTCCATTCCATTCCATTCCATTCCACTCCATCCATTCCATTCCATTCCTTTCCATTCCATTCCACTCCATTCAATGTCATTCCACCCCATTCCATTCCGATCCATAGCAATACATGACTTTCCATTCCATTACAATCCTTTCCATTCCCTTCCAATCAATTCCATTCCAATCCTTTCCATTTTACTCTATTCCATTCCATTATGTTCCATTCCATTCCACTCCACTCCATGCAGTTCCTCACTATTCTATCCTATTCCTTTCTTTAAACAAGTTCTAAATCTCTCACCCTGGCTGGATTGCAGTGGCACAATGTCAGCTCACATTTTACTTCACCTTTCCATTCGATTCCATTTCTTTCCACTCCATTCAATTCCATTCCTTTACATTGTACACTATTCTATTCTATTCTTTTCTTTAAACAAGTTCTAAATCTATCGCCCTGGCAGTATTGCAATGGCACCATTTCAGCTCACATTTTATTTCACCATTACATTCCATTCCACTCCATTCCACTGCATTCCATTCCACTCCATTCCATTCTATTCCGTTCTGTTCCATTCCGTTCCATTGCATTCCATCCCATCCCATTCCATTCCATCATTCCATTCCATTCCATTCCATTCCATTCCATTCCGTTCCACACAATTCTATTCTATTCCTTTCTTTCAACAAGTTCTCAGTATGTCACCCTGGCTGGATTGCAGTGGCACAATGTCAGCTCACATTTACTTTAACCATTCCTTCCATTCCATTCCATTCCATTCCATTCCATTCCATTCCATTCCTTTCCATTCCTTTCCATTCCATTCAATTCCATTCCATTCCACTCAATTCTATACCATTCATTTCCATTCGGTTCCATTACACTCCAATCCATTCCATTCAATTGCAATCCACACTATTCTCTTCTCTTCTTTTCTTTCAACATGTTCTCAATCGGTCACCCTGGATAGTTGGAGTGACACAATGTCAGCTCACATTTTATTTCACTGTTACATTCGATTCCATTCCATTCCATTCCATTCTTTCCATTCCATTCCATTCTCTTCCATTGCTCTCAATTCCATTCCATTCCAGACTATTCGATTCTATTACTTTCTTTCAACAAGTTCTTTATCTGTCACCCTGGCTGGATTGCAGTGGCACAATATCAGCTCACATTTTATTTAACCATTCCATTCCATTGGATTCCATTCCATTCCATTCCGTTCCATTCCATTCCACTCCACAGTATGCTTTTCTATTACTTTCTTTCAAAAAGCCCTCAATCTGTCATCCTGGCTGGATTCCAGTGGAAGTACATCAGCACACATTTTATTTCACTGTTCCATTCCATTCATTTCCATTCCATTCCATTCCATTCCATTCCATTCCACTCCACGCCACTCCACTCCACGCCATTCCATGCCATTCCATTCTATTCCATTCCATTCCATTCCATTCCATTCCATTCCATTCCATTCCATTCCATTCTATTCCATTCAATTCCATTCAATTCTTTTCAATTCGATTTCATTCCATTCTCTTCTATTATGTTCAATTGCACTCCATTCCATTCCATTCTTATTTCATCAACTTCTCAAACTGTCACAATGATTATATTGCAGTTCCAGAATGTCAGCTTACTTTTTACTTCACCGTCAAATTCCTTTCCATTCCATTCCCTTCCTTTCCATGTCATTCCATTCCATTCCTTTCCATCCTTTCCATTCCACACTCTTTTATTCTATTCCTTTCTTTCAACAAGTTCTCAATATGTAACCCTTGTAGGATTGCAGTTGCACAATGTCAGCTCAAATTTCATTTCACAATTCCATTCCATTCCATTCCATTCCATTCCATTCCATTCCCTTCCATTCCATTCCATTCCACTCCATTCCACGTGATGGTCTCCATTCCATTCCATTCCATTATATTCCATTCCTCGCCATTCCATTCCATTCCATTTCATTCTATAAAATTCCATTCCATTGCATTTTTTTCCACTAGAATCCACTCCACTCCAATCCATTCCATGCATTCCATTCAAATCATATCCTCTCTTCCCCACTCCACTGCGTTCCATTCCTTCCCATTCGCACCCATTCCCGTCCAATCCACTCCTTCATTCCTTCATTCCATTCATTTTTCCATTCCATTCCATTCCATTCCTTTCCATTCCATTCCATTCCAGTCGATTCTATTCCATTCCTGTCAATTCCATTCCATTCCAGTCGATTCCATTCCATTCCATTCCATTCTATTCCATTTCATTCCATTCTATTCGTTTCCACTGGAATCCATTCCACTCCTCTCTAATCCATTCCATTCCATTCCATTCCATTGCATTCAATTCAAATCCACTCTTCTCCACTCCACTCCTCTCCACTCCACTGCATTCCATTCCTTATCATTCGCCTCCATTCCAGTCCTCTGTGTTCCGTTGCATTCAATTCCACTCCGTGGCACTGCACTCCTCTCCCTTCCTTTCTTCTCCATTCCACTCCCAATGCACCCCACCGCACTTTTTTCCATTCCATTCCATTTAATTCCATTCATTCCATTCCTTTTGATTCCATTCCATTCCATTCTATTCCATTCCATTCCTGTCCATGCAACATCACTCCAATCCACTGCATTCCATTCAATTCCATTCCATTCCATTCCATTCCATTCCATTCCACCTTTATACAATCTACTTCCCTCCATTGCACTCCACACCACTTCACTCCACTCCATTCCATTCCTTCCCATTCCACTCCAATCCACCAAACTCCACTCCATTCCATTCATTTCCAATACACTCCACTCCACTCAAGTCCATTCCATTCCTTATCATTCCATTTCATTGTATTCCATTACATTCCATTACGTTCCATTCCTTTACATTCTACTAGCATACCCTCCAATCTAATCCCCTGCATTTCATTCCATTCCATCCCATTCCATTGCATTCCATTCCATTCCCCTCCATTCCACTCCACTCCTTTCCTTTCTTCTCGATTCCACTCCAATAAACTCCACTGCACTTTTTCCATTCATTCCTTTGCCTTCCATTGCATTGCATTCCATTCTATTCCATTCCATTCCATTCATTATTTTATGCAATTATCCAATCCACTGCACTCCAACTCATTTTTTTCCATTGCATTCAATTCATTCCAGTCTTCTAAACTCCACTCCACTCCATAAAACTGCATTCCATTCCTTCCAATTTGCCTTCATTCAAATACACTCCAATCCATTCCATTCTATTCGATTCCATTCCATTGCATTCCACTCTATTCCACTCAACTCCACTCCCTTCCTTTCTTCTCCATTCCACTCCACTGCACTCCACTGCACTTTTTTCCATTCCATTCCATTCCATTCATTCCATTCCGTTTCATTCCATTCCATTCCGTTCCATTCCATTCCATTGCATTCCATTCCATTCCAATCCATTCCATTCCATTCCATTCCATTCCATTCCATTCCATTCCATTCCGTTGCATTCCATTCCATTCCATTTTTCCACTAGAATCCTCTCCACTCCACTCCTGTCTATTCCATTCAATTTCATTCAATTCAAATCCACACTTCTCCACTCCACACCTCTCCACTCCACTGCATTTCATTCGTTCCCATTCGTCCCCATTCCATTACATTACATACATTCCAATCCATTACACTCTTTTCCACTAGATTCCACTCCACTCCACTCCATTCCATTCCATTTTATTGCATTCAATTCAAATCTACTGTACTCCACTCCACTCCTCTCCGCTTGACTGCATTTGATTCCTTCCCATTCTTCTCCAATCCACTCCATTCCAATTAACTGCATTCCATTCCATTCCAATCCACTGCATTCCATTCCATTCCATTCCATTGCTTTCCTTTCAATTCCATTCAAATCAAATCAACTCTTCTCCACTCCACTCCTCTGCACTCAACAACTGCATACATTTCATTATCATTTGACACCATTCCATTCCAATCCATACCATTCCATTTCATTCCATTCCATTCCAATCCATTCCATTCCATTCCATTCCATTCCATTCCATTCCAATGCATTCCTGCCGATTCGATTCAATTAGATTCGATTCCATTCCATTCCACTCCATTCGATTGGAATCCACTCCAATCCATTCCATTTTATTCCATTCCATTCAAATCCACTCTTCGCCACTTCACTCCTCTCCACTCCACTGCATTCCATTCTTTCCCATTAGCTTCCTTTCCAGTCCCCTATGCTCCTTTGCATTCCATTCCACTCCATTCCACTACACTCCTTTCCCTTTCTTTCCCCTCCATTCCTCTCCACTGCACTCCACTGCACTTTTTTCCTTTCCATTCCATTCCATTCATTCCATTCCGTTTGATTCCATTCCATTCCATTCCATTCCATTCCATTCCATTCCCCTCCAAGGAACTCCACTCCAATGCTCTGCATTCCATTCCATTCCATTCCATTCCATTCCATTCCGAGTTAAACCATTCTACTTCTCTCCATTGCACTCCTCTCCACTTCACTCCACTACATTCAATTTCTTTCCATTCCACTGCAGTCCACCACACTCCTCTCATTCCATTCATTTCCGATTCTCTGCACTCTACTCCATTCAATTCCATTCCATTCCTTATCATTCCATTAAATTGTATTCCATTCCATTCTATTACTTTCCATTCCATTCCATTCTGCTACCATACTCTCCAATCTAATCCCCTGCATTTCATTCCATTCCATCCCATTCCATTGCATTCCATTCCATTCCCCTCAATTCCACTCCACTCCGTTCCTTTCTTCTCGATACCACTCCAATAAACTCCACTGCACGTTTTTGCATTCATTCCATTGCATTCCATTGCCTTCCATTCCATTCCATTCCATTCCATTCCAATCCATTCCACTGGAATCCACTCCACTCCAATCCATTCCATTCCATTCCATTCCATTCCATTCCATTCCATTCCATTCCATTCCATTCCATTCCAATCCATTCTTCTCCACTTCATTCCTCTCCTATCCACTGCATTCCATTCCTTCCAATTAGCTTCCATTCCTGTCCCCTATGCTCCATTGCATTCCATTCCACTCCATTCCACTATACTCCATTCACTTCTTTATCCTCCATTCCACTCCACTGCACTCCACTGCACTTTTTTCCCTTCTAATCCATTCCATTCCATTCATTCCATTCCGTTTGATTCCATTCCATTCCATTCCATTCCATTCCATTTTGTTCCATACAGTTCCATTCCGTTCCATTGCCCTACATTCCATTCCATTCCATTCCATTCCATTCCATTCCATTCCATTCCATTCCATTCCATTCCAAACTATTCTATTCTATTCCTTTCTTACAATAAATTCTCAATCTGTCACCCTGGCTGGATTGCAGTTCCTCAGTGTCAGCTCACATTTTATTTCACCATTCCATTCCATTTTATTCCTTTCCGTTCCATTCCTTTCCATTGCACCCCTTCAATTGATTCAATTACAATCAATTCCTTTCTATTCTTTTCCATTCCATTCCACACTATTCTATTCTATTCCTTTCTTTCAACAACTTCTCCATCTGTCCCTCTGGCTGGAATTCAGTTGCACATTATCAGCTCACAATTCATTTCACCATTCCATTCCATTCCATTCCACTCCAATCCATTCCATTCCATTCCTTTCCATTCCATTCAATTCCTTTCCATTCCATTCCATTCCATTCCTTTCCATTCCATTCCATTCCATTCCACTCCACTCCATTCCATTCCATTCCTTTCCATTCCATTCCACTCCATTCAATGTCATTCCACCCCATTCCATTCCGATCCATAGCAATACATGACTTTCCATTCCATTACAATCCTTTCCATTCCCTTCCAATCAATTCCATTCCAATCCTTTCCATTTTACTCTATTCCATTCCATTATGTTCCATTCCATTCCACTCCACTCCATGCAGTTCCTCACTATTCTATCCTATTCCTTTCTTTAAACAAGTTCTAAATCTCTCACCCTGGCTGGATTGCAGTGGCACAATGTCAGCTCACATTTTACTTCACCATTCCATTCGATTCCATTTCTTTCCACTCCATTCAATTCCATTCCTTTACATTGTACACTATTCTATTCTATTCTTTTCTTTAAACAAGTTCTAAATCTATCGCCCTGGCAGTATTGCAATGGCACCATTTCAGCTCACATTTTATTTCACCATTACATTCCATTCCACTCCATTCCAATGCATTCCATTCCACTCCATTCCATTCTATTCCGTTCTGTTCCATTCCGTTCCATTGCATTCCATCCCATCCCATTCCATTCCATTCCATTCCATTCCATTCCATTCCGTTCCACACAATTCTATTCTATTCCTTTCTTTCAACAAGTTCTCAGTATGTCACCCTGGCTGGATTGCAGTGGCACAATGTCAGCTCACATTTACTTTAACCATTCCTTTCCATTCCATTCCATTCCATTCCATTCCATTCCATTCCATTCCTTTCCATTCCTTTCCATTCCATTCAATTCCATTCCATTCCACTCAATTCTATACCATTCATTTCCATTCGGTTCCATTACACTCCAATCCATTCCATTCAATTGCAATCCACACTATTCTCTTCTCTTCTTTTCTTTCAACATGTTCTCAATCGGTCACCCTGGATAGTTGGAGTGACACAATGTCAGCTCACATTTTATTTCACTGTTACATTCGATTCCATCCATTCCATTCCATTCTTTCCATTCCATTCCATTCTCTTCCATTGCTCTCAATTCCATTCCATTCCAGACTATTCTATTCTATTACTTTCTTTCAACAAGTTCTTTATCTGTCACCCTGGCTGGATTGCAGTGGCACAATATCAGCTCACATTTTATTTAACCATTCCATTCCATTGGATTCCATTCCATTCCATTCCGTTCCAATCCATTCCACTCCACAGTATGCTTTTCTATTACTTTCTTTCAAAAAGCCCTCAATCTGTCATCCTGGCTGGATTCCAGTGGAAGTACATCAGCACACATTTTATTTCACTGTTCCATTCCATTCATTTCCATTCCATTCCATTCCATTCCATCCATTCCACTCCACGCCACTCCACTCCCCCATCCTGCCATTCCCTATTCCATTCCATCCATTCCTTTCCATTCCATTCCATTCCATTCCATTCCCATTCCATTCCATTCCATTCTATTCCATTCAATTCCATTCAATTCTTTTCAATTCGATTTCATTCCATTCTCTTCTATTATGTTCATTGCACTCCATTCCATTCCATTCTTATTTCATCAACTTCTCAAACTGTCACAATGATTATATTGCAGTTCCAGAATGTCAGCTTACTTTTTACTTCACCGTCAAATTCCTTTCCATTCCATTCCCTTCCTTTCCATGTCATTCCATTCCATTCCTTTCCATCCTTTCCATTCCACACTCTTTTATTCTATTCTTTCTTTCAACAAGTTCTCAATATGTAACCCTTGTAGGATTGCAGTTGCACAATGTCAGCTCAAATTTCATTTCACAATTCCATTCATTCCATTCCATTCCATTCCATTCCATTCCATCCCTTCCATTCCATTCCATTCCACTCCATTCCACGTGATGGTCTCCATTCCATTCCATTCCATTCTATTCCATTCCTCACCATTCCATTCCAATCCATTTCATTCTATAAAATTCCATTCCATTGCATTTTTTTCCACTAGAATCCACTCCACTCCAATCCATTCCATGGCATTCCATTCAAATCATATCCTCTCTTCCCCACTCCACTGCGTTCCATTCCTTCCCATTCGCAACCATTCCCGTCCAATCCACTCCACTGCGTTCGATTCCATTCCATTCCATTCCATTCCTTTCCATTCCATTCCATTCCATTCCTTTCCATTCCATTCCATTCCAGTCGATTCTATTCCATTCCTGTCAATTCCATTCCATTCCAGTCGATTCCATTCCATTCCATTCCATTCTATTCCATTTCATTCCATTCTATTCGTTTCCACTGGAATCCATTCCACTCCTCTCTAATCCATTCCATTCCATTCCATTCCATTGCATTCAATTCAAATCCACTCTTCTCCACTCCACTCCTCTCCACTCCACTGCATTCCATTCCTTATCATTCGCCTCCATTCCAGTCCTCTGTGTTCCGTTGCATTCCATTCCACTCCGTGGCACTGCACTCCTCTCCCTTCCTTTCTTATTCCATTCCACTCCCAATGCACCCCACCGCACTTTTTTCCATTCCATTCCATTTAATTCCATTCATTCCATTCCTTTTGATTCCATTCCATTCCATTCTATTCCATTCCATTCCTTTCCATTCAAAATCACTCCAATCCACTGCATTCCATTCAATTCCATTCCATTCCATTCCATTCCATTCCATTCCACCTTTATACAATCTACTTCCCTCCATTGCACTCCACACCACTTCACTCCACTCCATTCCATTCCTTCCCATTCCACTCCAATCCACCAAACTCCACTCCATTCCATTCATTTCCAATACACTCCACACCACTCAAGTCCATTCCATTCCTTATCATTCCATTTCATTGTATTCCATTACATTCCATTACGTTCCATTCCTTTACATTCACTAGCATACCCTCCAATCTAATCCCCTGCATTTCATCCATTCCATCCCATTCCATTGCATTCCATTCCATTCCCCTCCATTCCACTCCACTCCTTTCCTTTCTTCTCGATTCACTCCAATAAACTCCACTGCACTTTTTTCCATTCATTCCTTTGCCTTCCATTGCATTGCATTCCATTCTATTCCATTCCATTCCATTCATTATTTTTGCAATAATCCAATCCACTGCACTCCAACTCATTTTTTTCCATTGCATTCAATTCATTCCAGTCTTCTAAACTCCACTCCACTCAATAAAACTGCATCCCATTCCTTCCAATTTGCCTTCATTCAAATACACTCCAATCCATTCCATTCTATTCGATTCCATTCCATTGCATTCCACTCTATTCCACTCAACTCCACTCCCTTCCTTTCTTCTCCATTCCACTCCACTGCACTCCACTGCACTTTTTTCCATTCCATTCCATTCCATTCATTCCATTCCGTTTCATTCCATTCCATTCCGTTCCATTCTTGCATCCATTCCATTCCAATCCATTCCATTCCATTCCATTCCATTCCATTCCATTCCACTCCAATCCATTCCATTCCCATTCCTTTCCATTCCATTCAATTCCTTTCCATTCCATTCCATTCCATTCCTTTCCATTCCATTCCATTCCATTCCACTCCACTCCATTCCATTCCATTCCTTTCCATTCCATTCCACTCCATTCAATGTCATTCCACCCCATTCCATTCCGATCCATAGCAATACATGACTTTCCATTCCATTACAATCCTTTCCATTCCCTTCCAAATCAATTCCATTCCAATCCTTTCCATTTTACTCTATTCCATTCCATTATGTTCCATTCCATTCCACTCCACTCCATGCAGTTCCTCACTATTCTATCCTATTCCTTTCTTTAAACAAGTTCTAAATCTCTCACCCTGGCTGGATTGCAGTGGCACAATGTCAGCTCACATTTTACTTCACCTTTTCATTCGATTCCATTTCTTTCCACTCCATTCAATTCCATTCCTTTACATTGTACACTATTCTATTCTATTTTTCTTTAAACAAGTTCTAAAATATCGCCCTGGCAGTATTGCAATGGCACCATTTCAGCTCACATTTTATTTCACCATTACATTCCATTCCACTCCATTCCACTGCATTCCATTCCACTCCATTCCATTCTATTCCGTTCTGTTCCATTCCGTTCCATTGCATTCCATCCCATCCCATTCCATTCCATTCCATTCCATTCCATTCCATTCCATTGCATTCCATTCCGTTCCACACCAATTCTATTCTATTCCTTTCTTTCAACAAGTTCCTCAGTATGTCACCCTGGCTGGATTGCAGTGGCACAATGTCAGCTCACATTACTTTAACCATTCCATTCCATTCCATTCCATTCCATTCCATTCCATTCCATTCCATTCCTTTCCATTCCTTTCCATTCCATTCAATTCCATTCCATTCCACTCAATTCTATACCATTTCATTTCCATTCGGTTCCATTACACTCCAATCCATTCCATTCAAATTGCTATCCACACATTCTCTTCTCTTCTTTTCTTTCAACATGTTCTCAATCGGTCACCCTGGATGGTTGGAGTGACACAATGTCAGCTTACATTTTATTTCACTGTTACAATCGATTCCATTCCATCCATTCCATTCTTTCCATTCCATTCCATTCTCTTCCATTGCTCTCAATTCCATTCCATTCCAGACTATTCGATTCTATTACTTTCTTTCAACAAGTTCTTTATCTGTCACCCTGGCTGGATTGCAGTGGCACAATATCAGCTCACATTTTATTTAACCATTCCATTCCATTTGATTCCATTCCATTCCATTCCGTTCCATTCCATTCCACTCCACAGTATGCTTTTCTATTCCTTTCTTTCAAACAAGCCCTCAATCTGTCACCCTGGCTGGATTCCAAGTGGAAGCACATCAGCTCACATTTTATTTCGCTGTTCCATTCCATTCATTTCCATTCCATCCATTCCATTCCATTCCATTCCATTCCATTCCATTCCATTCCATTCCATTCCACTCCACTCCACTCCACTCCACGCCATTCCATTCCATTCCATTCCTATTCCATTCCATTCCATTCCATTCCATTCCATTCTATTCCATTCAATTCCATTCAATTCTTTTCAATTCGATTTCATTCCATTTCTCTTCTATTATGTTCAATTGCACTCCATTCCATTCCATTCTTATTTCATCAACTTCTCAAACTGTCACAATGATTATATTGCAGTTCCAGAATGTCAGCTTACTTTTTACTTCACCGTCAAATTCCTTTCCATTCCATTCCCTTCCTTTCCATGTCATTCATTCCATTCCTTTCCAATCCTTTCCCATTCCACACTCTTTTATTCTATTCCTTTCTTTCAACAGTTCTCAATATGTAACCCTTGTAGGATTGGCAGTTGCACAATGTCAGCTCAAATTTCATTTCACAATTCCATCTCCATTTCCATTCCATTCCAATCCATTCCATTCCACTCCATTCCACGTGATGGTCTCCATTCCATTCCATTCCATTAATATTCTCCTATTCCTCGCCATTCGATTCCATTCCATTCATTCTATAAAATTTCCAATTCCATTGCATTTTTTTCCACTAGAATCCACTCCACTCCAATCCATTCCATGGCATTCCATTCAAATCATATCCTCTCTTCCCACTCCACTGCGTTCCATTCCTTCCCATTCGCACCCATTCCCGTCCAATCCACTCCATTCCGTTCTATTCCATTCCATTCCATTCCATTCTATTCCATTTCATTCCATTCTATTCGTTTCCCACTGGAATCCATTCCACTCCTCTCTAATCCATTCCATTCCATTCCATTCCATTGCATTCAATTCAAAATCCACTCTTCTCCACTCCACTCCTCTCCACTCCACTGCATTCCATTCCTTATCATCGCCTCCATTCCAGTCCTCTGTGTTCCGTTGCATTCAATTCCACTCCGTGGCACTGCACTCCTCTCCCTTCCTTTCTTCTCCATTCCACTCCCAATGCACCCCACGCACTTTTTTCCATTCCATTCCATTTAATTCCATTCATTCCATTCCTTTTGTTCCATTCCATTCCATTTCTATTCCATTCCATTCCTGTCCATGCAACATCACTCCAATCCACTTGCATTCCATTCAATTCCATTCCATTCCATTCCATTCCATTCCATTCCATTCCATTCCACCTTTATACAATCTACTTCCCTCCATTGCACTCCAACCACTTCACTCCACTCCATTCCATTCCTTCCCATTCCACTCAATCCACCAAAACTCCACTCCATTCCATTCATTTCCAATACACTCCACTCCACTCAAGTCCATTCCATTCCTTATCATTCCATTTCATTGTATCCATTACATTCCTTTACGTTCCATTCCTTTACATTCTACTAGCATACCCTCCAATCTAATCCCCTGCATTTCATTCCATTCCATCCCATTCCATTGCATTCCAATTCCATTCCCCTCCATTCCACTCCACTCCTTTCCTTTCTTCTCGATTCCACTCCAATAAACTCCACTGCACTTTTTTCCATTCATTCCGTTTCCTTCCATTCCATTGCATTCCATTCTATTCCATTCCATTCCATTCATTATTTTATGCAATTATCCAATCCACTGCACTCCAACTCATTTTTTTCCATTGCATTCAATTCATTCCAGTCTTCTAAACTCCACTCCACTCCATAAAACTGCATTCCATTCCTTCCAATTTGCCTTCATTCAAATACACTCCAATCCATTCCATTCTATTCGATTCCATTCCATTGCATTCCACTCTATTCCACTCAACTCCACTCCCTTCCTTTCTTCTCCATTCCACTCCACTGCACTCCACTGCACTTTTTTCCATTCCATTCCATTCCATTCATTCCATTCCGTTTCATTCCTTTCCATTCCGTTCCATTCCATTCCATTGCATTCCATTCCATTCCAATCCATTCCATTCCATTCCATTCCATTCCATTCCATTCCATTCCATTCCGTTGCATTCCATTCCATTCCATTTTTTCCACTAGAATCCTCTCCACTCCACTCCTGTCTATTCCATTCAATTTCATTCAATTCAAATCCACACTTCTCCACTCCACACCTCTCCACTCCACTGCATTTCATTCGTTCCCATTCGTCCCCATTCCATTACATTACATACATTCCAATCCATTACAATCTTTTCCACTAGATTCCACTCCACTCCACTCCATTCCATTCCATTTTATTGCATTCAATTCAAATCTGCTGTACTCCACTCCACTCCTCTCCGCTTGACTGCATTTGATTCCTTCCCATTCTTCTCCAATCCACTCCATTCCAATTAACTGCATTCCATTCCATTCCAATCCACTGCATTCCATTCCATTCCATTCCATTGCTTTCCTTTCAATTCCATTCAAATCAAATCAACTCTTCTCCACTCCACTCCTCTGCACTCAACAACTGCATACATTTCATTATCATTTGACACCATTCCAGTCCAATCCATACCATTCCATTTCATTCCATTCCAGTCCAATCCATTCCATTCCATTCCATTCCATTCCATTCCATTCCATTCCAATGCATTCCTGCCGATTCGATTCAATTAGATTCGATTCCATTCCATTCCACTCCATTCGATTGGAATCCACTCCAATCCATTCCATTTTATTCCATTCCATTCAAATCCACTCTTCGCCACTTCACTCCTCTCCACTCCACTGCATTCCATTCTTTCCCATTAGCTTCCTTTCCAGTCCCCTATGCTCCTTTGCATTCCATTCCACTCCATTCCACTACACTCCTTTCCCTTTCTTTCCCCTCCATTCCTCTCCACTGCACTCCACTGCACTTTTTTTCCCTTCCATTCCATTCCATTCATTCCATTCCGTTTGATTCCATTCCATTCCATTCCATTCCATTCCATTCCATTCCATTCCCTCCAAGGAACTCCACTCCAATTGCTCTGCATTCCATTCCATTCCATTCCATTCCATTCCATTCCGAGTTAAACCATTCTACTTCTCTCCATTGCACTCCTCTCCACTTCACTCCACTACATTCAATTTCTTTCCATTCCACTGCAGTCCACCACACTCCTCTCATTCCATTCATTTCCGATTCTCTGCACTCTACTCCATTCAATTCCATTCCATTCCTTATCATTCCATTAAATTGTATTCCATTCCATTCTATTACTTTCCATTCCATTCCATTCTGCTACCATACTCTCCAATCTAATCCCCTGCATTTCATTCCATTCCATTCCCATTCCATTGCATTCCATTCCATTCCCCTCAATTCCACTCCACTCCGTTCCTTTCTTCTCGATACCACTCCAATAAACTCCACTGCACGTTTTTTTGCATTCATTCCATTGCATTCCATTGCCTTCCATTCCCATTCCATTCCATTCCATTCCACTCCATTCCACTGGAATCCACTCCACTCCAATCCATTCCATTCCATTCCATTCCATTCCATTCCATTCCATTCCATTCCATTCCATTCCAATCCATTCTTCTCCACTTCATTCCTCTCCTATCCACTGCATTCCATTCCTTCCAATTAGCTTCCATTCCTGTCCCCTATGCTCCATTGCATTCCATTCCCACTCCATTCCACTATACTCCATTCACTTCTTTATCCTCCATTCCACTCCACTGCACTCCACTGCACTTTTTTCCCTTCTAATCCATTCCATTCCATTCATTCCATTCCGTTTGATTCCATTCCATTCCATTCCATTCCATTCCATTTTGTTCCATACAGTTCCATTCCGTTCCATTGCCCTACATTCCATTCCATTCCATTCCATTCCATTCCATTCCATTCCATTCCATTCCATTCCATTCCATTCCAAACTATTCTATTCTATTCCTTTCTTACAATAAATTCTCAATCTGTCACCCTGGCTGGATTGCAGTTCCTCAGTGTCAGCTCACATTTTATTTCACCATTCCATTCCATTTTATTCCTTTCCGTTCCATTCCTTGCCATTGCACCCCTTCAATTTGATTCAATTACAATCAATTCCTTTCTATTTCTTTTCCATTCCATTCCACACTATTCTATTCTATTCCTTTCTTTCAACAACTTCTCCATCTGTCCCTCTGGCTGGAATTCAGTTGCACATTATCAGCTCACAATTCATTTCACCATTCCATTCCATTCCATTCCACTCCAATCCATTCCATTCCATTCCTTTCCATTCCATTCAATTCCTTTCCATTCCATTCCATTCCATTCCTTTCCATTCCATTCCATTCCATTCCACTCCACTCCATTCCATTCCATTCCTTTCCATTCCATTCCACTCCATTCAATGTCATTCCACCCCATTCCATTCCGATCCATAGCAATACATGACTTTCCATTCCATTACAATCCTTTCCATTCCCTTCCAATCAATTCCATTCCAATCCTTTCCATTTTACTCTATTCCATTCCATTATGTTCCATTCCATTCCACTCCACTCCATGCAGTTCCTCACTATTCTATCCTATTCCTTTCTTTAAACAAGTTCTAAATCTCTCACCCTGGCTGGATGATTGAGGCACAATGTCAGCTCACATTTTACTTCACCTTTCCATTCGATTCCATTTCTTTCCACTCCATTCAATTCCATTCCTTTACATTGTAACACTATTCTATTCTTTTCTTTAAACAAGTTCTAAAATCTATCGCCCTGGCAGTATTGCAATGGCACCATTTCAGCTCACATTTTATTTCACCATTAACATTCCATTCCACTCCATTCCACTGCATTCCATTCCACTCCATTCCATTCTATTCCGTTCTGTTCCATTCCGTTCCATTGCATTCCATCCCATCCATTTCCATTCCATTCCATTCCATTCCATTCCATTC
>NW_022097978.1:0-35824 GCF_006542625.1 Nomascus leucogenys
TTTCTCTTCATCAGTTACCTTCCTTCTGTACTAATAATCTCTGTTAATATCATATCCACATGTCAAGACCTCCAGGGCAAGTTTCACTAGCTCCCACAGTCCTGTGAGCTTCATTTCTCATTTAGACCCTGTCTGAAGCCTCCCAAACTCTCCTCCCTGCCTACCACCTGGCTCCTTCACTGGTAGACCCTCATAACTCACCAGGTCTCTTCACTGACCACCCTGCAAGGGCTGCCTTGCACCCACTGCTCCTCTCCAAGCAATATGGTTTTATTTTTAAAACTTTATGTTTATGTCTATAAAACTAATGTCTATATAGAGATTTTGAAAAAATTTAAAAAAATTGAAGAAATCATGTATCATTCCCCTACAGACATCAACATTAAGATGTTGGCAAACGTCTTATACGTATCAATGTATATTCTGTGGTGTGGACATGTATCATCAAACATTGTCTCTCTTGTTGGTTGTTTATACCATTTCTAATTTTTCTTTTTTTAGTTTTTTTTTTTTGAGACAGGCTGAGTGTGGTGGTGCAATCTTGGCTCACTTGCAACTTCAGCCTCCTGCGTTCAAGCAATTCTCCTGCCTCAGCCTCCTGAGTAGCTGGGAATTACATGCATGTGCCACCACCCAGTTAATTTTTTGTATTTTTAGTAACATGGGGTTTCACATGTTGGCCAGGCTAGTCTCGAACTCCTGACTCAAATGATCTGCCTGCCTTGGCTCCCCAAGGCACTGGGAGTTAGAAGCATAGCCACCAGGCCTGGCCATTTCTAATTTTCATGTTGTACATAATGATTGTGACAAGTAGTCTTGTAAGTAAATCTTTTGCTTATGTTTATATAATTCCTTAGAATCAATGCCTAGGAAATTTGTTTGCTGGGTCAAAGGGTGTGAGCATCCTCATGTGTCTTAGTACAAGTCTTTCTATAAAGCAGTTAGTCATTTATCACCTGAGCTTGCTATAAAAAAAAAACTATTTTGTCTGCTCATTAATGTGAGGATAAGCTCTTTGGCATGGTTTATGGTTATTTTTCTTAATTTTGAAATAATAAAAGGTGCTGCAGAAAAGAAAACACCCTAAATGTGTTTTCTGTAATTCTTAAACACCAAAGAAACTACACTTGAAAAGGTGATACAGCTTTTTTAAATTTTTTCTATGCAAATGCAAACATATAAAATTTGATATGTTCGTTTATCTTTTTATTTATTTTTTATGCCATGTTATTCTGAACATTATTTTGAGTTAATAAACATGGTCAAATGTTTACATCTAAATTTATAATTCCACCTCATCTATTTAGTTATGGGATAGTATTCCATTGCCTGAATGTGCCATAATTTATTTAACTACACCTTTTGGAATATTCAGGTTGTTTTTAATTTTTTCACTGTTGTAAGTAATGCTACCATCCTCTCCGCGTGTCACCTCCAGGGCACTTTTCATGATGAATTTCTAGAGCTGCACTTGCTATGTTTGCACATTTGAATTTTTATAGCCATTACTAAATTGCCTTTAAAAGGAGTAGATATACCACCAGCAGTACATAGAATGGGGAGTCTCCACATTCTCTCTGAAACTAGATAAAGGCTTTTTAGTCTTTAACAATCTGGCCAGAAAAAAAAAATATTCAAAACATTTTGTTGGTTATATTTGTTTATACCTTCCTATGTTGACATTTTTGACAAGTGAATACATTTGTTTAGTGATTCCTCTGCTCTGTGCACTTCACCTCCTACCTGCATTTCTGGATCTCTCCTTTCCCTGGATTCCTTTCCTGCTTTCTCTTGGCTGGACAAAGCCTTCCCAGACTCCGTGAGGCAGAACTAGACCCATGCTCTCTGTATGGTGGCGTGCTTTTCTTGTATCTGCCAGACCTTGGGACACTGTGCATTGGAGGCTGTGTGCTTTTCCTCACATGCCTGTATCTGATATCACAGAGTTCCTTAGCGATGATACCACGTTTCATTCCTTTTATTTATTTTTTTTTTTTGAGACAAAATCTTGCTCTTGTCTCCCACACTGGAGTGCAATGGTGCGATCTCGGCTCACTGCAACCTCCACCTCCCGGGTTCAAGCGATGCTCCTGCCTCAGCCTCCGAATAGCTGGGATTACAGGTGCATGTCACCATCCCCAGCTAATGTTTGTATTTTTGCAGAGACGGGGTTTCACCATATTGGCCAGGCTGGTCTGGAACTCCTGACCTCGGGGTGATCCACCCGCCTCGGCCTCCCAAAATACTGGGGATTGCAGGCGTGAGCTACCCGTGCCAGCCTCACTCCATCTTTTAACTTCTTTTACCTAGTGGAATAGTGTCTGCATTTTGACTTTTAACAATTTTACATTTGAATAAAAAATGACTGATAGTTATCTACATTTAAATTTTGTTGTATCATATTTTTTCTTGAGTCATGAGACATTTTCCAAGATGGCAAAACTCCATGGTACCAGGGTGCATGTTTGTCTGTCTGTGTAAGCTTCTCATTAGCATATAACATAAAAACTGCACAAATCAGAAGTGCAGCTTGTTCACAAAAGAAACACCCCTATGTAGCTAGAACTCAGATAAAGAAAGGGAAAATTATCCAGACTCGGGAGAGACCTTTAAGCTCTGTTCAAATTATCCCTTCTCCGGACAATCACTGTTCAGACTTCAGAAGAGTTTTGCTGAATTTGAATTTTATGTAAAAGAGAATTGTCGGGCATGATGGCTTACGCCTGTAATCCTAGCACTTTGGGAGGCTGAGGTGGGCAGATTACCTGAGATCAGGAGTTCGAGACCAGCCTGACCAACATGGTGAAACTCAGTCTCTATTAAAAACACAAAATTAACAGGTTGTGTTGGCACATGCCTGTAATCCCAGCTACTCAGGAGGCTGAGGCAGGAGAATTGCTTGAGCCTGGGAGACAGAGTTGCAGTGAGCCGAGATCATTCCACTGCACTCTAGCCTGGCCAACAGATCAAGACTCTGTCTAAAAAGAGAGAGGAGAGAGAGAGAATTGTACAGTATTATTCATTTGTGTCTGGCTTCATTTCCTCAGCCTTCACACCCATTGATACCATTAGATATTTCCTGGTATAATTTATTTGTTATAATTTATTATCCATGCTGGGTGTCGATGGATATTTGGATTGTTTGGTCCAGTTTGGAGTTAATGCAAACTGTGCTGCTTTGAATATGGTTTGACATGTTACCTGGTGAATGTATGCATGCTTTTTCACGGGTATACACTGAGGCCAGGAATTGCTGGGTAATGGTTAATCCTACCTTCAGCAGTATTAGGTGCTATCAGTTTTCCAAAGTGGTTATACTTATCGTCATTCCCTGAGAGGGCATATATGAGAGAATTTCAGGAACTTCACCTTCTAACAACAATGGATTGATTGTTTTTTTCATTTTAGCCATTCTACTCGGTGTGTGATAGCTTTTTATTTGCATTTCCCTGACGACTGATCAAGGTAAACACTTTTTATATGTTTATTGGCCTTTTGAATATCCTCTTTTACTAATTGCCGTTGAAGCCTTTTGCCCATTTTTTATACTGAAATGATTTCTTTTGATAAACACAGGTTTTTAATTCCAATGAGTCATAATAATTTTACCCATTTTTTTTCTTTACAGTTAGCAAATTTTTAAACTATATTTAAATGTACGCTATGCCACAAACTTTGTTAAGGTTGGCGTTAGTGATTCTGTGTCCAGATTGCTAGCTCCTCCCTCCCCAAGCTATACAATATTATCTTAGGTTTTCTTCTAGAAACTTAATTCACCTTTCACATTTACATCTCTATTCCACTGCGGATAAATTTTTGTGTATGGTACGGAGACTGAAGGTCACAGATTTTTGTCCATAGTTAAGTTCAATGACAATTTGTTGAAAAGTTATTTATTTTTATTGCACTGTAGTACAAATTAGTAATTAACTAGACAACTAGATCTATGTAGATCTGTTTCCAAACGGTATTCCATTTCATGATCTATTTGCTTATCTAGTAACAAAGCCTAACTTAATTCCTGATTTACTTTATAATAATCTTGATACCTAGGATCATAATCTAGCTTTGTTCTTCTTCATATACATCACTGTGACTATTCTTGGCCCTCTGCACTTCCATATCAATTTCACAAACACCTGTAGTTTTTTACAAAAGAAATTGCCTGGATTTTTATGATATCCCATGACATCAATAGATCATTCTGCGGAAAATAGATCATTTTGGGGAAAACTGACATCTTTTGCAATACTGAACTTTCTGGTCCTTGATGTTGCATACTCTCTATTTATTTAGGTTTTGTACGATTTGTCTCAATGATGTTTTGCAGTTTTCTCGGTGAAAGTCCTGCACATTTTTTATTAGAATTATTTCCAGCCTAGGATGCTTTCTGCTTAATGGCAAACATACGTGACCAGGTACTTCAGAATCCACAGTCCTCTTCTCTTCTCCATCGAAGACCTTCGAAGATTTCATCCAGTCCCATAGTTTATAAACCATTTCTTTGTTGAAGACATACTACTTATTTTCTCCACTCTGACTTCTCTCTGAACTCCAGACTCACATGAACAGCTACCTACATATCCCTCCATCTATGTCTAGTTGACAACTTAAGCTCAACGGGTCCAAGACAGAACCTCTGATTTTCCCCATCCCATAAACATATTGCACCGTTTCTCAGTTCAGTGGATGACAACTCCACTTTTCTTGTTTCTTAGAGACAACTTACAGGGTCAGCACATCCTCACTTCACACACACCTCTCCAAGCCTATTTTCTCTCCCTTCAAAACGTATCCAGGACCTGACCAGTGCCTCGGAACCTCCACGTTCAGTCATCTCAGCACATACGCCACTTTCTTGGATTACTCAAATATTGACAGAGTGTAATTTTCCCTCCATGGCATGTTGTCAACAGAGCAAGCAGGGACAGTTCTTTAAATTGTTGGTGAGGACTTCTGCATTGGTATTCATCCTTAAATCCCGCATTGGTATATCACTCTTAAACTGCCTACAAAGCCCTCTGTGCATAGGCACCTGTCTCCGCACCAACCAATTCACAACCCCCATTCTTCTCTGCTCTCAGCTCTTCCTTCCCAGTCCCCTTTCTCTGCTCGGGCTGCACTGGCTCTTGGGTGTTCTCAGATGCTGGACGGTATGCCCTTTAGTGGGGCTTTTGCTTGGCTGAATTCTTACATCTCACAGGATACAACAAACACCCTGAACTCCTTCAAGGCTCCACCGAATCTGCCTCCGCCAAGATGGCTTAGCCTAACTACCCTATTTATACTTCAGCCTTCTCCTTCCTCCCCTAAGAATTACCTATCCCAGTGATTCTTTTCCTGTCCACTTTTTATTTCTTCAATTGCATTTACCACCTACTAACATTCCATATTCTTCACTCATTTGTTATGGATGCTGTGGATTGCCTGTCTCTTCCCTGTATTATTATGGATGCTGTGGTTTGCCTGTCTCTTCCCTGTGCAACACAAACTCCATGAAGGCAGGACTCAGCTTGGCAGATGTATGCAAAGTTCCTCAAAGTGCACTCAGTACTCTCTTAGTGCTGATTAAATGTTGAATTATTGAACTAAAACAAAAAGGGAATGTCTTATAGATGCAAAATGATGATCAACTTTAGAGTGATCAGGGAAAGAATTTAAACAAGACACCATTCCACAACCATCACATTTTCTATTGTACAACTCTTAGTCTGATGGTAATCAGGGTATTGCTAAAGATAATAAAACAAGGGCAATTCATATATTACCCTGGACCAAAGCAGTTAGAATCCCAAGGAGAGCGAGTTAGCAATCGCTTTATCATGCCAGCTATAAGATCCTTGGATCAGTACAGTGGAATATCCAGTGCAGTACATTTGTCAAATTAAAAAGTAGAAACAAATGACCTTTAGTAGGGAACTAGGAAATAAACCACTTACAGTTTTTAAAGAAAATTAACAAAATTCTACATTTTTTTTAGTATAACGGTCTCTCCCATAATAGCAGTATGAAAGCAAATTGAGGCCAGCTCAGTGGCTCACACCTGTAATCTCAGCACTTTGGGAGGCCGAGGTGGGTGGATCACAAGGTCAGGAGATCGAGACCATCCTGGCTAACATGGTGAAACCCCGTCTCTACTAAAAATACAAAAAATCACGCAGGCTGGAGGGGCACCTGTAGTCCCAGCTACTTGGAGGCTGAGGCAGGAGAATGGCATGAACCTGGAGCAGAGCTTGCAGTGACCAAGATCACGCCACTGCACTCCAACCTGGGCGAAAGAGTGAGACTCTGTCTCAAATAAAATAAAATAAATAAATAATAAATAAAAGCAAATAGAAAGTGATACAAGCACAACATGTCAAGTGATATTAATATGTAACTACTCTTAAACACACATAGTACTATATATTGTTTAGGGATATAATACGCCACACGTATGAAGCTTATAAAAATATAAATGGGACGAGTGGAGCCAAGATGGCTGAATAGGAACAGCTCCAGTCTACAGCTCCCAGCGTGAACGATGCAGAAGACGGGTGATTTCTGCATTTCCAACTGAGTACAGGTTATGTCACTGGGGAGTGTCAGACAGTGGCTGCAGGACCATGGGTGCAGCGACCATGCGTGAGCTGAAGCAGGCGGAGGCATCACCTTACCCGGAAGCACAAGGGGTCAGGAATTCCCTTTCCTAGTCAAGAAAAAGGGGTGACAGACGGCACCTGGAAAATCGGGTCATCCCACCCTAATACTGCGCTTTTCCAAGGGGCTTAGCAACGGTACACCAGGAGATTATATCCGCACCTGGCTCAGAGGGTCCTACGCCCATGGGCCTCACTCATTGTTAGCACAGCAATCTGAGATCAAACTGCAAGGGCCACAGCGAGACTTCGGGAGGGTTGACCACCAATGCAGAGGCTTGAGTAGGTAAACAAAGCTGCTGTAAGTTTGAATGGGTGGAGCCCCAGAGCTCAAGGAGGCCTGCCTGCCTTGTAGATCCACCTCTGGGGGCAGGGCACAGACAACAAAAGCAGCAGAAACCTCGCAGACTTAAATGTCCCCTGTCTGACAGCTTTGAAGACGTATGGTTCTCCTAGCATGCAGCTAGACATCTTGGAACAGACAGGTGCCTCCTCAAGTGGGTTCCTGACTCCGGTAGCCTAACTGGGAGGCAACTCCAGTAGTGGCAGACTGACACCTCACACGACCTGGTACTCCTCTGAGACAAAACTTCCAGAGGAATGATCAGACAGCAACATTTTGCTGTTCACCATATCTGCTGTTCTGCAGCCTCCGCTCCTCATACGCACGCAAACAGGGTCTGCAGTGGACCTCCAGCAAACACCAACAGATCTGCAGCTGAGGGTCCTGATGTAGAAGGAAACTAACAAACAGAAAGGACATCCACACCAAACCCCTCTGTACGTCACCATCATCAAAGACCAAATGTAGATAAAACCACAAAGATGGGGAAAAAACAGAGCAGAAAAACTGGAAATTCTAAAAATCAGAGCACCTCTCCTCCTCCAAAGGAATGCATCTCCTCACCAGCAATGGAACAAAGCTGGACAGAGAATGACTTTGATGAGTAGAGAAAGAAGGCTTCAGATGATCAAACTACTCCGAGCTAAGGAGGAAGTTTGAACCCATGATAAAGAAGTTAAAAACCTTTGAAAAAAAAATAGACGATGGCTAACTACAATAACCAATGCAGAGAAGTCCTTAAAGGACCTGATGGAGCTGAAAACCAAGGCACGAGAACTATGTGAAAAATGCACAAGCCTCCGTAGCTGATTTGATCAACTGGAAGACAAGGTTTCAGTGATGGAAGATGAAATGAATGAATGAAGCAAGAAGAGAAGTTTAGAGAAAAAGAATAAAAAGAAACAAACAAAGCCTCCAAGAAATATGGGACTATGTGAAAAGACCAAATCTACGTTGATTGGTGTACCTGAAAGTGACGGGGAGAATGGAACCAAGTTGGAAAACACTCTGCAGGATATTATCCAGGAGAACTTTCCCCCAATCTAGCAAGGCAGCCAACATTCAAATTCAGGAAATATAGAGAACGCCAAAGAGATACTCCTTGAGAAGAGCAACTCCAAGAAACATAATTGTCAGATTCACCAAAGTTGAAATGAAGGAAAAAAAGTTAAGGGCAGCCAGAGAGAAAGGTCAGGTTACCCACAAAGGGAAGCCGATCAGACTAACAGGTGATCTCTCAGCAGAAACCCTACAAGCCAGAAGAGAGTGGGGGCCAATATTCAACATTCTTAAAGAAAAGAATTTTCAACCCAGAATTTCATATCCAGCCAAACTTTGCTTCATAAGTGAAGGAGAAATAAAATACTTTACAGACAAGCAAATGCTGAGAGATTTTGTCACCACCAGGCCTGCCCTAAAAGAGCTCCTGAAGGAAGCACTAACATGGAAAGGAACAACCAGTACCAGCCACTGCAAAACATGCCAAATTGTAAAGACCATTGAGGCTAGAAGAAACTGCATCAACTAACAAGCAAATAACCAGCTAACATCATAAATGACAGGATGAAATTCACACATAACAATATTAACCTTAAATGTAAATGGGCTAAATGCTCCAATTAAAAGACACAGACTGACAAATTAGATAAAGAGTCAAGACCCATCAGTGTGCTCTATTCAGGAAACCCATCTCACCTGCAGAGACACACATAGGCTCAAAATAAAGGGATGGAGGAAGATCTACCAAGCAAATGGAAAACAAAAGAGGCAGGGGTTGCAATCCTAGTCTCTGATAAACAGACTTTAAACCAACAAAGATCAAAAGAGACAAGAAGGCCATACATAATGATAAAGGGATCAATTCAACAAGAAGAGCTAGCTCTCCTAAATATATACGCACCCAATACAGGAGCACCCAGATTCATGAAGCAGTCCTTAGACACCTACAAAGACACTTAGACTCCCACACAATAATAATGGGAGACTTTAACACCCCACTGTCAACATTAGACAGATCAACGAGACAGAAAGTTAACAAGGATATCCAGGAATTGAACTCAGCTCTGCACCAAGTGGACCTAATAGACATCTACAGAACTCTCCACCCCAAATCAACAGAATATACATTTTTTCAGCACCACACCACACCTATTCCAAAATTGACCACATAGTTGGAAGTAAAGCTCTCCTCAGCAAATGTAAAAGAACAGAAATTATAACAAACTGTCTCTCAGACCACAGTGCAATCAAACTAGAACTCAGGATTAAGAAACTCACTCAAAACCCTCAACTACATGGAAACTGAACAACCTGCTCCTGAATGACTACTGGGTACATAATGAAATGAAGGCAGAAATAAAGATGTTCTTTGAAACCAACAGAACAAAGACACAACATACCAGAATCTCTGGGACACATTCAAAGCAGTGTGTAGAGGGAAATTTATAGCACTAAATGCCCAAGAGAAAGGAGGAAAGATCCAAAACTGACACCCTAACATCACAATTAAAAGAACTAGAAAAGCAAGGGCAACACATTCAAAAGCTAGCAGAAGGCAAGAAATGACTAAGATCAGAGCAGAACTGAAGGAAATAGAGACACAGAAAACCCTTCAAAAAAATTAATGAATCCAGGAGCTGGTTTTTTGAAAGATCAACAAAACTGATAAACCACTAGCAAGACAAATAAAGAATAAAAGAGAGAAGAATCAAATAGATGCAATAAAAAATGATAAAGGGGATATCACCACCGATCCCACAGAAATACAAACTACCATCAGAGAATCTATAAAACACCTCTATGCAAATAAACTAGAAAATCTAGAAGAAATGGATAAATTCCTTGACACATACACCCTCCCAAGACTAAACCAAGAAGAAGTTGAATCTCTGAATAGACCAATAACAGTCTCTGAAATTGAGGCAATAATCAATAGCCTTTACCAACCAAAAAAAGTCCAGAACCAGATGGGATTCACAGCCGAATTCTACCAGAGGTACAAAGAGGAGCTGGTACCATTCTTCTGAAACTATTCCCATCATAGAAAAAGAGGGAATCCTCCCCTGACTCATTTTATGAGGCCAGCATCATCCTGATACCAAAGCCTGGCAGAGACACAACAAAAAAAGAGGAATTTAGACCAATATCCTTGATGAACATTTGATGCAAAAATCTTCATAAAATACTGGCAAACCGAATCCAGCAGCACATCAAAAAGCTTATCCACGATGATCAAGTGGGGCTTCATCCCTGGGATGCAAGGCTGGTCCAACATACGAAAATCAATAAATCTAATCCAGCATATAAACAGAAGCAAAGACAAAAACCACATGATTATCTCAATAGATAACAGAAAAGGCCTTGACAAAATTCAACAACTCTTCATGCTAAAAACTCTCAATAAATTAGGTATTGATGGGACGTATCTCAAAATAATAAGAGCTATCTATGACAAACCCACAGCCAATATCATACTGATGGGAAAAACTGCAAGCATTCCCTTTGAAAACTGGCACAAGACAGGGATGCCCTCTCTCACCACTCCTATTCAACATAGTGTTGCAAGTTCTGGGCCAGAGCAATCAGGCAGGAGAAGGAAATAAAGGGTATTCAATTAGGCAAAGAGGAAGTCAAATTGTCCCTGTTTGCAGATGACATGATTGTATATCTAGAAACCCCACTGTCTCAGCCCAAAATCTCCTCAAGCTGATAAGCAACTTCAGCAAAGTCTCAGGATACAAAATCAATGTTCAAAAATCACAAGCATTCTCGTACACCAATAACAGAGAAACAGAGAGCCAAATCATGAGTGAATCCCATTCACAATTGCTTCAAAGAATAAAATACCTAGGAATCCAACTTACAAGGGATGTGAAGGACCTCTCAAGGAGAACTACAAACCACTGTTCAATGAATAAAAGAGGTTACAAACAAATGGAAGAACATTCCAATGCTCATGGGTTGGAAGAATCAATATCGTGAAAATGGCCATACTGCCCAAGGTAATTTATATTTAGTGCCATCCCCATCAAGCTACCAATGACTTTCTTCAGACTTGGAAACAACTACTTTAAAGTTCATATGGAACCAAAAAAGAGCCCACATTGCCAAGTCAATCCTAAGCCAAAAGAACAAGCTGGAGGCATCATGCTACCTGACTTCAACTATACTACAAGGCTACAGTAACCAAAACAGCATGATACTGGTACCAAACAGAGACATAGACCAATGGAAAAGATCAGAGCCCTCAGAAATAATGCTGCATATCTACAACTATCTGATCTTTGACAAACCTGACAAAAACAGGAAATGGGGAAAGGATTCCCTATTTAATAAATGGTGCTGGGAAAACTGGCTAGCCATATGTAGAAAGCTGAAACTAGATCCCTTCTTTACGCCTTATACAAAAATTAATTCAAGATGGATTAAAGACTTACATGTTAGACCTAAAACCATAAAACCCTAGAAGAAAACCTAGGCAATACCATTCAGGACATAGGCATGGGCCAGGACTTCATGTCTAAAACACCAAAAGCAATGGCAACAAAAGCCAAAATTGACAAATGGGATCTAATTAAACTAAAGAGCTTCTGCACAGCAAAAGAAACTACCATCAGAGTGAACAGGCAACCTACAGAATGGGAGAAAATTTTTGCAACCTACTCATTGACAAAGGGCTAATATCCAGAATCTACAATGAACTCGAACAAATTTACAAGAAGAAAACAAACAACCCCATCAAAAAGTGGGCGAAGGATATGAACAGACACTTCTCAAAAGAAGACATTTATGCAGTTAACAGACACAAGAAAAATGCTCATCATCACTGGCCATCAGAGAAATGCAAATCAAACCACAATGAGATACCATCTCACACCAGTTAGAATGGCCATCATTAAAAAGTCAGGAAACAACAGGTGCTGGAGAGGATGTGGAGAAATAGGAACACTTTTACACTGTTGGTGGGACTGTAAACTAGTTCAACCATTGTGGAAGTCAGTGTGGCGATTCCTCAGGGATCTAGAACTGGAAATACCATTTGACCCAGCCATCCCATTACTGGGTATATACCCAAAGGACTATAAATCATGCTGCTATAAAGACACATGCACACGTATGCTTATTGCGGCACTATTCACAATAGCAAAGACTTAGAACCAACCCAAATGTCCAACAATGATACACTGGATTAAGAAAATGGGGCACATATACACCATGGAATACTACCCAACCATAAAAAATGATGAGTTCATGTCCTTTGTAGGGACATGGATGAAGCTGGAAACCATCATTCTGACGAAACTATCGCAAGGACAAAAAACCAAACACCGCATGTTCTCACTCATAGGTAGGAACTGAACAATGAGAACACATGGACACAGGAAGGGGAACATCACACACTGGGGCCTGTTGTGGGGAGTGGGGAGGGATAGCATTAGGAGATATGTCTAATGCTAAATGACGAGTTAATGGGTGCAGCACACCAACATGGCACATATATACATATGTAACAAGCCTGCACATTGTGCACATGTACCCTAAAACTTAAAGTATAATAATAAAATATATATATATATATATATATATATATACTCAAATGGGAATATTACATTACAACTTCAGAGTGTGTGATAAGAGAAAGAACCAATGATTTAGTGGAGTGGAAGCAAAAAATTGCTGCATGTATAAGATTTTTTGTTTTATAAAAAGTTCTGGTCTGGGCGTGGTGGCTCATGCCTGTAATCCCAGCACTTTGGGAGGCTGAGGCAGGTGGATCACCTGAGGTCAGGAGTTCAAGACCAGCCTGGTCAACATGGTGAAACCCCATCTCTACTATAAATACAAATAATAATACTAATAATAACTGAATGTGACAGCTCATGCCTGTAGTCCTGGCTACTTGGGAGGCTGAGGCAGGAGAATCACTTGAACCCAGGAAGTAGAGGTTGCGGTGAGCCAAAATCATGACACTGCACTCCAGCCTGAGAGAGGGAGCGAGATTCCATCTCAAGAAAAAAAAAGTTCTGATGCAAATAGGGCAAAATGTTAACATTGGTGGTAGTAGGAAAATAAAGGTCTACTATCTGCTATACTTTTCTCTATATTTAATGATTTATCTTGATTTTTCTTTTTTTTTTTTTTTTTTTTTTTTTTGAGACGGAGTCTCACTCTGTCGCCCAGGCTGGAGTGCAGTGGCACGATCTCGGCTCACTGCAAGCTCCGCCTCCCGGGTTCACGCCATTCTCCTGCCTCAGCCTCCCGAGTAGCTGGGACTACAGGCGCCCGCCACCACGCCAGGCTAATTTTTTGTATTTTTAGTAGAGACGGGGTTTCACCGTGGTCTCGATCTCCTGACCTCGTGATCCGCCCGCCTCGGCCTCCCAAAGTGCTGGGATTATAAGCATGAGCCACCGCGCCCGGCATTATCTTGATTATTTGAAAAACACACCACACATTCCATACCTTACCCAGGGTGACATAAGTGTTTTCTTTAAATATGTAATATATGCAAAACAAAGCAGTTGGGACTCGTGGGTAGTTTTTTTGTTTGTCGTCCACTGTGAGTTTACCTCCCTTGCAATCTGTGTGCAATACGCTGGAAATAAAAAACTGTAAATCAGACCCATTCAGGGCCCGCTAATTTTTGTTGGTGTTTCAACTAAACCCTTTTTGCTTCAATGGCCGTAAATAAGACTGCATAGATCCTTCTGCCTCTGAATGTGAGTCCTCAGGCCTAGAGATTTTTCAGTCACTCTGAAAAATACCTGAAAGTCTAATAGAAGTATGGTGAAATTTTACCAAGAAGGGAGTTTATATTACCCATTTTTGCCTTTGTGTTGGTATTTTAAATGGTGAAGTTTTAAAATATAATTTTTAGAAACAAGTACAACACAACGGCAGACCATTCACACACAGGTAGAAAAGGTCTTTCTAGAGATAAGCTTTTTTTCTCCTGGTGTGGCTGCTGCCACCTAGCGGGGCATTTCATGAACAACACTGACTGCACCAAAGCTGCCTTAGATCTGCTTCAAACACATCTGTCAATGCCAAACTTATATTTGGTTTGTGTGCCGTAGAAAGCTTAAATTATAAAGAGATCTGAAAGTCTCAAAAGGAATCCTTTTATCTGAAAATGGATAGCTCAGCATCTAGCTCGCCTATCTCTCTGCGTCCATGACAGACTGAGGTCCTGTGTGCTTTATTCTAATTTGCACTCCTGAATTAACTTCGGTGAGCCTCATTTTCCTTATGCTTCCTTGTCAGACGATACCGAGGCACATTTTGGGGGGGGGTTTTGTGAAAGCGAAATGAGCTTGCTTACGTTACAGCTTTGGGGTCAGGACACGCTCGATGCACGGGAAGTAGCGCTACTGTGTTCTCTCTTGCAGCCTCCATTTCATTGTTTTCGACACGGAGACGGCTCATGACATCCTCAAGGTCTGGGACGGGCCCGTGGGCAGTAACATCCTGCTGAAGGAGTGGAGCGGCTCTGCCCTTCCCGAGGACATCCACAGCACCTTCAACTCACTCACCCTGCAGTTCGACAGCGACTTCTTCATCAGCAAGTCTGGCTTCTCCATCCAGTTCTCCAGTAGGTGGCACAGCGTGCTTCTTCTTTACCTTGATATCAAAGTCTTGCCATGAACACAGAACTCCCTCCATTTGTATTCGCCAGCGTCTGCTTACACAGATGCAATTTATTGAGGCTAATTTGAAGTTAGGAAAATGCATGTTGCAGAGAAGAGTTCTCTTCCCCCATTGCTGGGTTCATAGCTGAGGCCCCGATAACAGAAGCCAGGTTAAGAAGAGAAATGCATAACCAAACAAATTTGATGTGCGTTTTGCATGGCACTGGAACCTTCAGAAATGAAGACCCAAAGAAAGAGAGAAAATTGTGTGTTTTAATGGATAGTCGTGCAGAAGTACAGTTAGAGGATGAAAACATAGAATTTAGTGGTGATAAACGGGGAGGAACTTAACAAGGCTTCTTTGCTCAGCTTCTTCCCTGCGTGTCTGTGTCCTCATTCCCTTCCTCTGCATCCTAGGAGTGTGCTTCTGGAACGAAGGTTTCATGATCTGCTTCCGAGGAAGGCCAGAGAATTATTCTGTGGCCTGCTTCAGGGCAGAAGGGGCAAGCGGAGGCTGGAGTGACTTTCCTGCTTCTGCAGTTTCCTCAAAACTGCATATTTTGGAGTAGTGTGTTTTGAACACTGTCCGTATCAAAGGAAAAATTTGTTTTATGGAATTCTTTTCATTATAAGATGAGGACCAGCAGTGGACCTATTTAGTTATATGAAAAAAAAAAAAATGTATGACTTTAAAGGTTTCCATTAGTCAGTAAATTTCTAGACTTGGATGCAAGACAGATGTGGGTCTCCACGTAAATGTAGAGCCTATCTTCAGGGTTCCCCTAACCCGGCCCCGATTCCAGTTTCCCTACATGCCCCAGTCTGACTCTTTCTTTATATAATGAAGTCTCTGTGCAAACAGCATGCTAATCAAACACGCTTTGATTCTCTACTTGCAACTTCCCAGTTCAGGATGGTCCTTGAATTTTTTTCCATCTTAGAGATAAAGTTTCAAGAAGCTAATATGACAGAGGAACCTCTGCTGAATTACTAGTGTGAAACCACATCTGCACACGTGAACTATTATCTCCTAACGATAGTTCCCATCTTTGCTGTCTAGCTCATTTTTGATCAACGGTTTCCGAAGAAGGAAAGAGTAGAGATATTTTGTGGCAGTTCAGCCTTTTAGTGCCCTTCGGATGGCACCGTGGAGAGATGCCATATAATTGGGCAGCACACAAGGTCAGCCATCATCATAAAACAAGTGGAATTTGCACACAAACACATTCAGACTCAATTTATCTCTTGGCAGGTCACTGGCAAGTCATATTTAGGATTTACATAAGAAAATTGACTTAGGTCAGTTTAATGCTTTAAAAGGTTGCTAATAAAATTGAGGTTATAGTCTGCACCATTTGTTACCGCTGGTTTCACTGTGTTCTGAAGCAGTAATTTGCAAACATGTGCCTGTGGAATAGTACTTGTATATGGTAAAATTTTCACTGCTCTGGCCGGGCGCGGTGGCTCACGCTTGTAATCCCAGCACTTCGGGAGGCCGAGGCGGGCGGATCACGAGGTCAGGAGATCGAGACCACAGTGAAACCCCGTCTCTACTAAAAACACAAAAAATTAGCCGGGCATGGTGGCGGGCGCCTGTACTCCCAGCTACTCCGAGAGGCTGAGGCAGGAGAATGGTGTGAACCCGGGAGGCGGAGCTTGCAGTGAGCCGAGATTGCGCCACTGCACTCCAGCCTGGGTGACAGAGCAAGACTCCGTCTCAAAAAAAAAAAAAAAAAAAAAAAAAAAAAAAAAAAAAAAAAAAAAAAAAAAAAATTTCACTGGTCCTTCACAAAAATATGAAAGTAAGAGTGTTCTACCTATCTGCCTTGGGGGAAAAAAAACTCCTTTACTCCAAAATCATATCACTCTTGCTTTTTGTTGTGATATAAAATTTTCTTAATCTTTTGAAATAGTGGCAAGAGCAGCTGGTAGAACTGTGATTCGTCGGCCTTATTTGGCAAAACAAAAAAGTTGAGAAAGTTATGACATTATGTTCATTTTCCTCTTCTTTCCATTCTGTATTCTCCAGGCATTTTTTTCAACAGGTCTTATTTTTTTAGAGTAGTTTTGGGCTGGCAGTAAGATCGAGTAGAAGGCAGAGAGTTCCCATGTGCTCCCTATCCACAGCACACAGCCTCCTCCCTGTCAACATCCCCACAGAGTGGTCCAGTTGTTGCAATCAATGAACCTGCACTGACCAACTGTTATCAGCCGATACCCACAGTTTTCTCCGGGTTCACTTTTGGTGTTATGCATTCCATAGGTATATTATTCCATTCTCGTATTGCTGTAAAAAACTATCTGAGACTGGGTAATTTATCAAGAAAAGAGGATTACTTGAGTCACAGCTCAGCAGGCTGTACAGAAGGCATGGCTGTGAAGGCCTCAGGAAACTTACAGTCATGGCGGAAGCGGAAGGGGAAGCAGGCACATCTTCCATGGCCTGGGAAGGGGGAAGAGAGAGTGAAGCGGGAGGTGCTACATGCTTTTAAACAACCAGATCTCCTGAGAACTCTACCATGAGACAGCACTGGGGGATGGTGCTAAACCATTAGAAACTACCCCCATGATCCAATCACCCCCTCCAGGCCCCACCTCCAACACTGGGGATTATAATTCAACATGGGTGGGGACCCAGATCCAAACCATATGAATGAGTTTGGAAAAATGCATCTGTAGTAATAACATCACATAGAGTCCTTTCCCTGCCCTAACAATCCCCTGTGTTCTGCCTGCTCATCTCTCCCTCCCTCCTAATTCCTGGCAATCACTCTTTGCACTGTCTCCATAGTTTTGTCTTTTCCAGAAAGTCATAGAATCATGCAGTGTGTGGCCTTTCGTGTTGTCTTCTTTCACTTAGTAAGACACTTTCAAGCTCCAGGTCTTTTCATGGCTCTATGGATCATTTCTTTTTAGCACCGAATAATATTCTATTGACTGGTTATACCACAGTTTATTTGCCCAATTTTTTCCTTGAGATGGAGTCTTGCTTTGTCGCCCAGGCTGGAGTGCAGTGGCACTGTCTTGGCTCACTGGAGCCTCTGCCTCCTGGGTTCCAGGAATTCTCCTGCCTCAGCCTCCCGAGTAGCTGGGATTACAAGCATGTACCATCACACCTGGCTATTTTTTGTATTTTTAGCACAGACAGGGTTTTGTTATCCTGGCCAGACTGGTGTCAAACTCCTTACCTCAGGTGATCCACCTGCCTCGGCCTCCCAAAGTGCTGGGATTACAGGCGTGAGCCACCTCGCCAGCCTGTTTACCCATTTTCTTATTGAAGGACATCTAGGTTGCTTCAAAATTTTGGCAATTATGCCTAAAGTTGCCTCTAAACATCTGTGTGCAGGTTTTTGTGTGGACACAAGTTTTCAGTTCACCTGACTAGATATCTGAGAAGAGATTTCCTGGATTGTGTGGAAAGAATGCACTTCATTTTATTCCTGGCCTTTTAAAACCTTCCTGTTTTAACAATGACTGTTGAAACCTGGCCATCACCTCTTTTTTTCTATATATTCATGATTCTTTCTTCAGAGAACATCTTTCTAACTTGGGTAGAAAAAAAAGAAGACGACCTGTTGTTATAATTATGTGAGGATCATGGACATGGTTCTTCTCGTATAATGAATATATTAATGTTTAGGAAGAAATAAGCATGAAGACACCATAAAAGTTTCTACAGAAATGACACTCGCTTACTATTCTTTTACTCAGGTTTCCATGTGTAATAATTTGAGTCATATGAAATTGTCATTTTTATACGTAAAAAATGATTGAATGTTGGCAATTTCACATGGTTTAACATAACACTTGGATAGGCTCCGTCCCTCCAACCCTATCACTAGTTAATAAATCCAAATTCTGGTATAAATTTTGAGAAATACTCATTTAGGGGCTAGAATATAAGTGATTCTGAGGCATTTAAATGAAGGATTTTCTGCAAGATTGTCTTTAGAAGTTTATTGAAAGGAAAAACAAGATATAAAATCTTAGAGTGGTACAACATTTAAAAAGCATAGTCTAGACTGAAACTCTGGAAATGTGAGTTTCTATCTTGACCTCTGATGCTTTGAGACTGACCTTTTGTCTCTGTTATTTTTACTTTATTTATGAAACGAGGATATAGTATCAATTTCTAAGGACATTTCTGTCTTCCATAATTCCACGCTGGATGTCATTTATTTTCCCTTTGGCCCCCAAATCTACTATTTTCTCCTGCTTTAAGTACTCTGTGGCTCTCAAAGCAAACCTGTATTGGGTTTTTCCAATAAGGAGCTCCAGCAAGGGTGAAGAGATGGGATAGGAGGGCATGTCAGGGCACAGAGGCCTCGGACCCCTCTCTTCAGGTACCCCGGGGGCTGCTGCGCCCCATGATCAACACGGACTGCTTTGCTCAAGCTGCTGCATTCGCCATCTCTTTCCAGATTTCTGTACTAATTCCAAGTAACCTTCCTGGTACGGTTTGGTTCTGTCTCCCCACCCAAATCTCACCTTGAACTGTAATGCTCATAATCCATATGTGTCAAGGGTGGGACCAGGTGGAGGTGGTTGGATCATGAGGGCAGTTTCCCCCATGCTGTTCTCATGACAGTAAGTGAATCTCATGAGATGTGTTGGTTTTGTAAGTCTCTGGCATTTCTCCTGCTCACACTTCTCCTTTCTAACACCCTGTGAAGAAGGTGCTTTGCTTCCCCTTCACCTTCCTCCATGACTGTAAGTTTCCTGAGGCCTCCCCAGCCATGCTGAACTGTGAGTTAATTAAACCTCTTTCCTTTATAAATCACCCAGTCTCAGGTATGTTTTTATTACCTGCATGAGAAGAGACTAATACAATCCCTTCTTCCTAGAATTTCCAAACCCAACCTTAGGCAAGAAACTCTCAAATTATCCCACTGGGAGTGTCATATGTGTCATGTGGGATTTTAAACAATACAGTTCTGTAAAGGAACTTGGCAAGCATGTGAAATAGCTGTGAGTGTACTACAATCATGGCTGTAAAATAAAAGTCATTTTCTTAAGACAAATTATATCCAGTTCTAGCTCCCATGCATTCGAGTTGACAAGAAGTCAAATACCAGTCTATTTTTAAAATCTGCTGCCAATTTTGGATGGCCAGGGAGTTGCAGGATGATTCAGTGTGGTGAGTACAGAGAGGGACCTCGTCCTACCTCTGCACTAGTTGCACTCGTCATTATATTCCCTCTTGCTCTCATTTGGGGGCCATTGGTCTGGGCGGCCACAGTAATTCATCTCATGTGTTTCTCTCTAAGGATCTCAGGCTGGAACATGAAGACGCTGGTCTGACCATCCCAAAGCCAGTCATTCAGCCACTTTCCACAAAATGTAGCTTGCCACTTCTGGGACCCAGTGAGAATCGGGCACCAGTCTCCATCTCCCTGAGAACCTGATAAACATTTGACTCCTACACCTGGAATAAATCATGTCCTGGTTTTCTAGTTTCAGAGAAGAAGGTTCCCATAACCCCTCAATCATAATTAAGAAACTGATCCAGGAACCCTGCTTCACTGCAGGAAGAAACTGGGCTGTTATGTCCCCCTCACTCCACCCACATTCCTCCCCTCACTTGGGAATCCAGCTATGAAACTAAATCAAGCCGGTGTCTTTCCAAGCCAAAGGTGGGAAACTCCTCACAAAGTGCAAAAGAGCCTGTCCAACACACCCAAGAAGCCGTCACTACTCTTTTGTAGGTGGGAGGATGGGTGGGAGGATGGAAATCTCTCATTTATTTGTCTTTATGAACCTGGGACCAAAGAAAAACGAGGAACTTTACCTATAAATTAGATTGTGTTGTGATTCATAAACCATGCTAATTTTATAATTTAAAACATTGGAATTAGTCATGATTTTAAAAATCTTTAAATAGAATTCAAAAGGAAATGTTTTCCTCATATGATTGATGTTTTAAGTGTGGCCATTGTTTCCAAGCAAAAATGACGTTTATTCAATTGCATTAAATTAGATTTCTTGGTAGGCTATTTTTACTTGATTCTATGTCAATAAGATGTAAAATAAACATTAGAGATGTGATTAAATTATTGCAGAGAAAATAGTTATCTGAATATTTGTTTTTTTGAAGACATTTGAATTACTATATTTTTCCCAAGCACAGTTTGACAGTACATTTTAAAAAAGAATTTAACATCAGGGTTTTACTACCTCTCTGTCTTGTAATTCCATGTTACATTGGAGCTTTTTAAACACTTATTTGACTCTCTCTTCTTGAAACTCTTTCTTCAATTGTTTCTCATCTTATCATTCTCACTTGTTCCTGCTTATTCCAAGGATCACTCTATCATTGGCTGTTTGGCTGATTCATATCTTTTTTCCCTTGAAACTCTAAAGATCAGATGCCAGAAGGGCTTGTCCTTGGGTCTCCTTTCTTCTCTATCCATATATTTTTTAAGAAGCAACAAACATTAAGATACCCACAAAAGTTTCTACAGAAATGACACTTGCTTACTTTTTTTTACTCAGCTTTCCAAGTGTACCAATTTGAACTGTATAAAATTGTCATTTTTGTAGGTAAGAAATGATGGAATGTTGGCAATTCCTTGTGGTTTAATGTAACCATTGGATATAATTCATCTCCCTAATCCTATTACTAGTTAATAAATGTCCAATTCTGGTGCTCCTTAGGAAACACAAGCCAGCCTCCCAGCCTTCTCCCCTGAGTGTCCACCTGCCTTCTTGACGTCTCTGCTTTGCTGCAGAGATGCAGAAAGGCAACTCAACACTTGAAACTCAACCATGGTCCTTGTTCATGCCTTTCCCAATCCTGGGCCCCTTGACGTCTTCCCTGTTTTGATAAAGTCAGCTCCATCCTGCCAGTGGCTCAGGCTGTCAGGATGAAACTTTTGGAGCCATTTTTACATCTCTCTAGATCTCACACCACACAGAGAATCCAACAATACATTCAGTGGGGTCCCTACTCAAAATAGATCCAAAATCCAGTTGTCCCAGCATGTGCCCTGCTGCCTTGGTCTAGGCTGCTGGGGGTCTGAGCCACCCTGCCTTGCTCACGGGCTCCCTTCTTCCTGCACCTGCGTACTTTCTTGCCCACCTGAGCACAGGCACCCAGGTGAACCTTTTCGGCCGCAACTAGGGCAACTCCTCACTTCTGCTCAGAGCTCTCCCCTATCTTCTCATCTCAGCCAGAGTGATTTCTCATTCCACCCACTGACAAAAATAAAGGCCACAAAACCCTCTTTGAAAACTTCTCCTAAGCAATTTTCAACATCATCCTCAATCCCCATCCTCCACTCTGGCAAAGCCTATAGAAACCTCTACTCAGATGCTAGCCTCTCTCAGCTTGGGTGTGTGTTCCTCTTACACACTGGACTGGCCTTCCCTGCCTTGTTGCACAAGAAACTCCAGTGTGCCCATCTCACATGTGAAGGTTTCTTTAGCAAAGACTATCATGTTGTCACTTCCAGTTCCCAAACACAATGTTTATACTTCTATAATAGTGCTTAGCCCATTGTGGGTTACCATTTTATTAATACAGTAGATTAAGTTACTTGAGGGCAGATGGTCTTTATTTTCCTAGAACATGATATATAATCAGTATCCAACAAGTGTTTGCTAATTAGATTGCTTGAAAATTTTCCACGTGCATAAATGTTGAAAATATGAGTATGACTTTGATTGCATAATACCTCTTCATCTACTGTAAACAATGTGCATTGTAACTGAGTTTAGCTTAATTCAAAATTTTTCATAGTAAAGCCTTCAATGATAAATATGTAACTGCTGTTTTAATAGTGATATGGTTTGCCTGTGTCCCTGCCCAAATCTCATCTTGAAGTATAGCTCCCACAATTCCCATGTGTCATGGGAGGGACCCAGTGGGAGGTAATCAAATCATGGGAGCAGGTCTTTCTTGTGCCGTTCTCATGATAGTGAATAAGTCTCATGAGATCTGATGGTTTTATAAATGGGAGTTTCCCTGCACAAGCTCTCTCTTCTCTGCCACCATGTAAGATGTGACTTGCCCCTTCTTGCCTTCTGCCATAATTGTGAGGCCTCCCTAGCCATATGGAACTGTGAGTCAATTAAAATTCTTTTCTTTATAAATTACCCAGTCTCAGGTATGTCTTTATCAGCAGCATGAAAACAGACTAATACAAATAGCAAAAAATTCCTTCCCCTCTGGATTATTTTATATCCAGTGTTGATAGTTTAAAGTAAATGTTTTTTGTGTGTTTATTATCAGAAGTACTTGATACTGTAGACTTGCTTTGATGAGTAAAGAACACATTATACCTATATAATAAAAGGGCTGCATCTGCGTTGACCTGTTAAGTGTTATAATTCTTGATAAAGTTCTTTTACTCTTGATCACTTAAAATTTTGATACCAGTTGGAAATCAGCAGAATAGTTTTATAAAGTTCAACAGTCATTTTTTAAGTAATCATAGTTTTTAATCTATCACCTGGTAAATTTTCTTCATTAAAACTGATCATTTTTTTTTTCCACTGCTTTAAAATAATCTTGGGTGGGAACAACTGTCTAGTAAGAGGATGGAAAGGCCAGGTGCGGTGGCTTGCACCTGTAATCCCAGGACTTTGGGAGGCCAAGGCAGACAGATCAGAAGGTCAGGAGTTCGAGGCCAGCCTGGCCAATATGGTGATACCGCATCTCTACTAAAACAATAAAAATAAAAAAAATTAGCAAGGCATGGTGGCATGTGCCTGTAATCCCAGGTGCTCGGGAGGCTGAGGTAGGAGAATCACTTGAACCTGGGAAGCAGAGGTTGCAGTGAGTTGAGACAGCACCACTGCACTTCAACCTGGGCAACAGAGCGAGACTCCATCTCAAAAAAAACAAGAGGCTAGAGAAAGTCCTTGCTCATCTTCCATGCTTCATGTCTATGTGCATGTTGACAGTCATCGATGGAGTAGGGTTGTGTCCTAAACTTTGCTTTATGTGCGTTTACCTTCACTTTACTGGAAGACTAAATTTTCTCCACTAGAAAAATCGGCTTTGGAGGCTCATGAGATATCCAAACCCCATTAAAGGTCCACTGTCCTGCCAGCTCTGCACAGCATGTAAAACAGAAGGACATGAACTGACTACTGTAATTATAATAATTGTAATCAGCCTAACACTTTTCATTAAAGCTTAATTACCATTTAATCATGCATAAAACTCACGAAAATGGAGTTCAGCACACAAAGCTGACCTTTACTCCGGGGGTTAAACAAACGCTCAGCGTGGCACTGTCAGCTCCCCCGGTCCCAGGGAAAAATGGCTCTGCAACCATGTTTAATTCTCAGGTTTTGTGAGATTGATTTCTCCGTAAATAATGGTAGTCACGTAACAGCTACACGACACCTCTCCCTAATTTACTTTATTGAAAGATAATTTAATAAGTGCATTTTCATTTTAAAACATCATTTGTTGTTTATTATAGGAGAGGCCTTTGGTGCTGCCCATGGCAGAACAGGCTGGGACTGTTTTATGGGAGAGAACGAGCTGTAAACCTGTGTGGCTGATGGTCCGAGTTGCTATGCCTATAAAAGGGCAGCACAACACAAGTGTAGCTGGAGTCATCGTTCCCCTCTGCTCTCTGCATCTTCCTCATGGGACTGGCAGAGAACTGGCCACACATTTTTATGGTTGACCACTTAGGATCATAGATTGTGAACAGCGTAGGCCCGAAGACAGCTGCATTCAGCTTTCCGTCCCGTGGACACAGATACGAAGAACGCGTGTTGAACTGGTTGAAGCTAAGATGCTGGTTTAGCTGAAGTTCTAAGTCTTGTGTACTGGGGGATGACAGGATTTTAGCTGTGATTCATTTTCTCTAATGTTAGCAAGATTGATTAAAAATCGAAGGAGAGAATCAAGACATGTAAAATGGCACTTCTCCTATTGAGGATGGAGCTTTAATACCTATTACTCAACAGAGTATCAGCTTCTTTCTATAAAAAACACTAGCTGGAATATCACTTATGGCCACCTTTCTGCTAATATGAATCCAGCTCATGTTGGAAGCGTGTTTGTCCATACCTCAGGGAACAGTCATTTCAGGCCCCACTGTTCCCCAGGACCCTGGGCATAAAATTTTCTGATATGTCTCAAACTCCCAATCAACACAGGAGTAGGTAGGCAGAGGTGGACAACTTTACCCCATGGAGAAAGAAATGGTTCACATTCAATTCACTGGATTATTGCAATGTCTTTAAAAACATGTTATTCAGAAATAAATTGTTTCAGTAATGAGAACATAAAAAATGCCCATCACCGAGACAAACATTGAAATGAACCATCTGGGCCGGGCACGGTGGCTCACGCCTGTAATCCCAGCACTTTGGGAGGCTGAGGCGGGCAGATCACAAGGTCAGGAGATCGAGACCATCCTGGCTAACACAGTGAAACCCTGTCTCTACTAAAAATACAAAAAAATTAGCCAGGCATGTTGGCGGGCGCCTGTGGTCCCTGAGAATGGCATGAACCCAGGAGGCGGAGCTTGCAGTGAGCCGAGATCGTGCCACTGCACTCCAGCCTGGGCGACAGAGCAAGACTCCGTCTCAAAAATAAAAGAAATCAACCATGTGACCACACCCTGATGGGAGAAACTCGCCCTGGCCTCATTATGTGCATGATGGCACTGGTGTAATCATTTTGATGTAACAAACTTACCATTCGTTATTCACTCACTCATTCATTCATTCACTCATTCACATATCAGTTCACTCATTCACCTACAAATATCCGTCTCTTCCTATTGTGTCCTGAGTACCGCATGGGCGTTGGACATCAATGCTGTGGAAGGCAAAGATTGGCCCGTCCCTCATAAAACTTCCAGGAAGGGCAGACAGACGCAACTGAGCCCACACAGGGCAATGACCCTCTCTTCACGGAAGCCTGTTCCCCTCTGGCACAATCCTGATCTCTGAGGCTCTGCCCTCTGCTGCCCTTTGATCTCCCATCCCGTTGAGTTAGGACTCTATGCAGGTCCCTATGGCCCCTGCCAGGGTCCTGCACATCCTGTTGACGGTTGGCCCAGCTGTGTGACGTCAGCCCCTGCCTCTGCACCCTTTGGTCACCCCGATCCACTCCCATCAGCTGCTGTGGGAGGCATGCAGCATGCCCCACCCACCGGGTAACCCAAAACATCAGATGTCAGCCCGTTACTCTATACTGCTGCTTCTCTTCCCATCCCTGCTTCCTCACTTTATGTCGGCTCTTTGCTTTTGCTGGGACACATTTCTTTCCTATCAGCAGCAATTCCGTCCTCAAAATCTAGTCTCTCACCAATGTGTTACATTCCCTTGCCCTGGGAGCTCCCTGGCCCAGCATCTGCCTGGATTCTCTCCTCCGGACTCCAGAGAGCTCCCGAAGAAGCCTCACACCTGGCAGCTTGTTTACCACTGTACCTGCATGGCCACCAACCACGCAAGTGCTCAACTGCCATCATTTATTTTTCCAGCGAACCCTTGCTCCAATGCAGCTTTGTATTTCAAATCTTCACCTCTTTCCTCAAATCATCCAATGCATCAAGACCTCTTTCATACGCGATAGATGATCTTGTGGGTTATGACCCAGTGGGATATCACGCCTCCTGAGAAGCAAAGCTATCAGGGAGTTTCCCTTCATTTCCTTCCAAGGGTCATGCAAGCCAGCAGTGAGCCACTGTTTCTCACTCCTGTTACCTGGGAATTTTGCCCCCTCTCCCAGGCAGTGGTAGTCCTCCGGCAGACATTCCGCTGGCTGCCGTGGGGCGACCTCTGGGTGGGAGCCTCTTTCTCTCCTGATTTTCACACTTCGCTCTCTCTGGCTCCTTGCTTCTAGTATTTAAATATGCTCAAGTCTCTAACATTTAAAAATAATACATAAAATTACCATCGTTCACATTTGAGTGTCAGCTTGTCTTCTCCTTTTAGAACGAAATTTTATACCTTAGTCTATGCTTGCTGTCTGCATTTCTTGACCTCTAAATTATTCCACAACCCAGCTGGTTTTGTGTTTCTACACTCATCAGGTTCTCACTCTATTGCCCAGGCTGGAGTGCAGTGGTATAATCTCAGCTCACTGCAACATCTGCCTCCTAGGTTCAAGCGATTCTCCTGCCTCAGCCTCCTAAGTAGCTGGGATTACGGATGCACGCAACCATGCCTGGTTTTTTGTTTGTTTGTTTGTTTTATCTTAAATCGAGAGGGAGTCTCACTCTGTCACCAGGCTGGAATACAATGGCATGATCTTGGCTCACTGCAACCTCTCCCTCCCAGGTTCAAGTGATTCTCCTGCCTCAGCCTCCCAAGTAGCTGGGATTACAGGTGCCTACCATCATGCCCGGCTAATTTTTGTATTTTTAATAGAAATGGGGTTTTCCCATGTTAGCCAGGCTGGTCTCAATCTCCTAGTCTCAGGTGATCTGCCCGCCTCAGCCTCCCATAGTGCTGGGATTACAGGCGTGAGCCACCATGCCCGGCCGGGTGGTCCTCTTAAACGGCCCCTTGCAGAACTGTGGTGCTGCTGCCTTTCTGCCTTTCTGCCTTACAGCCCTCTTTCCTCTAGGTTTTCATGTCATCCCGGGAGCCCCCTGACTCCCTGGCCTTTGCCTCTTGTCTTCTGCGTGCCCTTGAGAGGCTGGTGTCCTGGGGGTTGCTCTCAGGACGTCAGGTCTGCTTTCTGCACATACTCTCTCTTTGCAAATTAATTTTTCCCCCAGGCATGGACATGGAATCGTAAGGTAGTAACTTCAAAGCTATTTCCAGCTCATGTCTACCTCATGAACCTCTAAGATGCCAATTAGATAAGTTTATTTGAACATCTTGCAGACATCTAAAAATAACGCATCCAAAACTGGACCCCTCTCCATGGCCAAGTGCTGAATTACCTGCCTGTGGCCTCCGAGGAGATGGAGAGGCTGATCTCAGTCTGCGTTTCTCTTCCCCACCTGAGCTACTGTGTCACCCGGGTCTCCACCAAGCGGGACCCGAGTCGAAAGGACTGTGTGGAGAGTGCAACTGCATCAAAGTCATGCTGAAGAAAGGCCATGCTGGCAGAAGGAAATGTAAAAGCTAGGGCCCTGCTTTGAGAAAAAACCGCTTCAGCTTCTCACTTATATTAGAATAAAATCCTAGCACGGCCTCATGCTGGCCAGCATCGGGCTTCTCCACCTTCACTCCTCTCCTTCACTCTTGGTTCCTTACAGATTGTTTGTTGTTTTTGAGCCTTCACATTCCCAGGTAACAGGAGTGTGCTGCTCCCTCTAAGATTCACTCCCTTCTCCAGCCCCTTCTGTTCACATGACAAGTTGCCATTAAACACCACTCCGTTTAGGAAACGTCTCTGATCCCTGAGAGTAAATAACGACCCATTTAATATGATTCTTACACTCCCCCCTTCACAAGATTCGTACCAATTATCTTTATCACGCTTGGTTGCTGCTGAATATCTGCATGCACAGGTCAGGTATTCTGCACTGATTTCTGCATTTACCATTTCTGCCTCCTCTACCTCACATTTGACACCTAGTAGCATTTTGTCTTTGTTTTTCATTATTTCTTCTGTATGTGTCTGTGCTTATTTTCTGATTATTTATTTTTTAGTTATTGGTTCTAGTGAGAGTATAAATTCCTTAAATTAATTATTCTGAATATCTCTGCTCTAATGGTGACAATCCTTAAGATGGTTCCAGCTACAAGAGCAGTTGTTCAACAGACATGTGTTGAATTATATTCGAAAGTGTCCTAAAGATGCTTCTCCCATATAATTTACATTCTCACAGAGGTGGTTAAAATACAGCTGGGGTGCAGATCCTGGTAATATACTTGGCAGCATTCATTGTTATTAAAGAACATATAAGCTCTACCGATGTTAGCAATTCTGACACTGAGTACAAGAGAAATGTATACACACACACACACACACACACACACACACACACACACACAGAGCCCACCCACACAGGTAGTATCAGTATAGTTTTTAGAGCAGGCAAAACAGAGGCACTGTTTCTGGCCTGGGGTTTAGCTCATCTTTACCAGCTATGTAACCTGAATCATGTAGATTGAACTCTATTCGTAATCATTTCCTAGTTAATTAGGTTAAATTAGGATATAATACTCTTTTTACGACCCCAGAGTTTTGATGAGTACTTCCCTCAAAAGAAAGAAACACAAAAGCACTTCAATTTATACGTTTTCTCCAAATAGAAATGACTGTTGATATTTATTCTCTGTTCTAGAGGCCTATCCACTCCAGGAAAGCATTATGTGATAAATGATTCAGTGTGCAGTTCTCAAATTAGATTTTTCCCTCTCTTTGGCCTCCTGATCAGCTCACTCGATTCAAACTGACAGAAGTAAGATTCTCCTGACACTTGTGTGGCAAAAAGGCATACAGCAAGTAGAATTTTGACTTAGTAACACGAAAAGATAGAACACAAGTAAATATCACTTTATCATGCTGATGTTATAATACCAGATCTTCACATTACTACGCCACCTGAGGTTTCCATAACATATTGAAATTCCAAAGCAGGCACTTATTGTTAATAAAGAACTGGTGAATTCGCAGAGAATGTTTCGTAAGACATCTAATAATGATTTCCTCACCTCAAGTCTGCCTTGTGTCAATATACAGATTTTTATTGTTCATACCTGCTCGAAAGCTGGGAATCAGTTTAATCATATTATTGAGGTGAATAAATGTTTAGAAAAGGGTCTCTGGGAAATAAACAAAAAAACTGAAGTCTCTTTGAATAAACGAATGAAGGATCTTTTAGTTTTATGAGGATGCAAAACATAATTTTATGCTGCATTCAAAGTTTAAATGTTAGTGTTACTATTAGGTAAAAAGTGTTTTTAAAATAACTTTAAGTAGTGTACTATTTTTAAACATCAAAGAAGAGACATACTTAGTTTTCCCACAGATGTCTTATCTTCACATGACGAAAGCAAAACTGTTAGTGTTTTTGTGTCAGAGAAGTCACAATTCATTTATTAAAGAAAGTTAGTTGACTTTACAATGCAAACTTAAGAACATAATTGGGATAAGTGATTCAAATACTATTGCGAACAGTATTCACCTATCCTATTTTTAGGTTTTACATTTTCTAATTTGGGTAACTATATGGTATCAATCTCTCAAAAATATAATTTCATACTAAAAATATTAAAATATTTGTAAGAAATTTCAAAAATGACTTGAGTGTATTACCAAAAATGAATATTTACTATAGACCAGTAATATTATCTTTCCAATAATTGATTACAAGGCTCTTTGAATTCATTTGAGATAAACAAAGACCCAATGTATCGATATATAAATAGGGGAATTAGAATACAACTATAAAAGTGGATGAAGCAAGGCCTGGCACAGTGGCTTATGCCTGTAATTCCACCACTTTGGCAGGTCAAGGCAGGCAGATCACTTGAGGCCAGGAGTTCGAGACTAGCCTGGCCAACATGGTGAAACCCTGTTTTATCTAAAAACACAAAAATTAGCCAGCTGTGGTGGCACACACCTGTAATCCCAGGTACTCGGGAGGCTGAGGCAGGAGAATCGCTTGAACCCAGGAGGCAGGGGTTGCAGTGAGCTGCGATGACGCCACTGCACTCCAGGCTGGGGGACAAAGTTAAACTCTCTCTAAAAAAAATAATAAGTAACAGTTGATGATGCAAGAGAAAACATGTAAGGACAATTATTACACAAAGTAGGTGACATCTGAATTCAAAAATGAGAATTTGTGGGTCAAGGAGATTTATTGCCTTGCTTAATAACTGTAATGTCCATAATACTTCTTGAATATTATGTCTTTTTATTTAATTAACAAAAAACTTTTTCATGAAATTCCTACTGAGTTTTCTCTCACAATGAAGTTCACATTCCCTCTTGTACAAAATAAAAGTAATTTACTTATTTCTGTTACATACATTTTTGTAGATTGTAGAATTCATTTAGACTTATGTTTGATAGGTATACTTTAAGGCATATTTTTATAGCTATGAAGTACTTGTTAAACACTAAGCTTATTAAAGCACATTTTCCATTTTGAAACATTACAATGAACTCTCAAGGGGCAGATCACACCAGGTATTCCATGTTTGCTTGAATAATGTCACTATTTCGGTCTATACCTCCACTTCAATACCTGTGCTTCCACTGACTACAATCTTTCACATTTTCAGAGATTTTAACAGGGAAGCCTTGTCCTTTGATTTTTTTTTTTCCATCTGGCCCAAAGTTACAGCATTTATAGAGCCTCTTGGATAAATAGTAATTACGTTAACGGGAAAGGACACTTTGTTTGGTTTAGTATTTATTATTATTCCAAGAGAATGCTCATTATCCCCAGCAATGGGTGATGCTGAAAATGGATACTGTCATCTTCAGATTTACCAATATTTGTCAGGAGTTTCACAATCATGAAATTCATATTGCCTTCTGTCACAAAGGTACATTCAGAAATACATGATTTCTGTGCCACTTCTTGGTAATGTTCCAACCTCTTTGAATTTTGAAATTAACTATGTGTGCGTATATATATTTTTTTTCATATGAGCATAATTTTAGAAATAAAATTGTTTGCATTCACTGTCCATAATCCAAGTGAATACTGCAACTCAGACAAATACAACCTTTACTTTTTTAATTGACCTTTTTTTACTTTGGGGTAATCATAGATACACTTAGAGTGGCAAAAAATAAAACAGAGAGACCCTGTGCGCGCTTTACCCAGTTTCCCCGAAGAGTAACATTCTGTAGAACTAGAGTTCACTATCACAGCCCACGCGTTGACGTTGGTACTATCAATAAGCAGGACATTTCCCCCAGCAATATGATCCCACAGGCTGCCCTTTGATAGCTGTACCCATTTACCTCGGCCTGCATATCCCTTCTTAATCTCTGGCAGCCATTCATCTATTCTGCACTTCCAGACTCTTGATCATTTCACAAATGTGCTGTGCAGGGAATCAGGCAGTGTGTTATCCCTCGGATTGTTCTCTTCATTCAGTACCTTGCTGTGGGTGCCGATGGTGCCAGTTTGCTGCATGCATCCAGGGCATATTCCTTTAGATTCCTGCAGAGGACTCCAGGGAATGGAGGCAGCAGTTGGTTTAATCATTCACCGCGGAACGACACCTGGGTCATTTCCAGATTGACTCCTATGAGTACAGCTGTGATGAGCATTCACACGCAGTTTTTCTTTTTAAAATTATTTTATTTTTCTGTAAGTTTTTGGGGTACAAGTGGTATTTGGTTACATGAGTAAGTTCTTCAGTGGTAGTTTGTAGGATTTTGGCGCACCCATCACGCAAGCCGTACATACTGCACCATATTTGTTATCTTTAGCATGGGAACGTAAGTTTCTATTTCTCTGAGATAAACGCCCAAGAATACAATTGCAGAATTGAATGTTTCGCTTTTAACTGCCAAATAATTTTCCAGAATGGCTGTACCATTTTACATTCTCACCAGCAATGCGTACGTGATTCTGTTTTTCTGCCTCCTATGCAACATTTGATATTTCTTTATAGATGATGCAAAATTGTCTATAGTATTTACATCATTTAGAAAACATATCTAGTATAAATTTTAATTTTAGGTGTTCTCATAATGATGTGGTGGTATCTCTGCATTTATTTGCCTAATGGCTACTAATTTTGAGCATCTTTTCATGTTTTATGTTTCTCATCTGTATTTCCTCTACAGTGAAATGGTTTTTGTTGTTTTTGTTGTTGCTGTTGTTGTTCCTTTTCCCATTTTCTGATGGGATTTTATTTTTCTTTACTCTTGAGTCTTGAGCATTCTTCATATTTTTAAGACACTAGTCGGTTGTCAGATATGTGGCTTTCAAGCATTTTCTCCCAGTCTGTAGCTTGTCTTTCCATCCTCTTCACAAGGTCTTTCTTAGAGGAAAAGCTTTTCTGTGTTGATGAAGTCTCATTTATCCATTTTGGCTTTTATGGATTGTGCTTCTGTTGTCATGTCGAAGAGCTCCTTGCCTAACCCTAAATCTGGAAGATTTTCTTTTTTTTTTTTTTTTTTTTTTTTTTTTTCAGTTTTACAGTTGAACTTTCTATATATCAAGCCATGGTTTGAGTTAGGTCGAGGTTTTCGTTTTGTTTTGTGTGATACTCAAGAACCATGCATTACCTTGGAAAATATAAAGAAAGGGATTGTCAAAAGTGTTTCTGTCCCTAAGCACTGGAGCCATCCTCAGCCTCCGCCCTGCGAGGGGGGTGTGTACTCCGTGGACCCCGTCTGTAGTTATTGAAGCACTTTGACATTTTCAGGATTGAAATGAGGAACGTTTATCCTTAATTAGGTGGAAGGTTCTTCTATCCAGGCCACTTTCTTTCCTCTGGAGGCGGGGCTGAGTTGATGCACCCCGATGGGGGTGGAGGGTATACTCCCTCTGCATGCTTTCCAAACCTATTCAGCCAGTGAAGCAGGGAGCCACGTGTCACAAAACTCCAGCTGCTGGTTCCCGTGGATCTTGCAAGACCCAAAGCCAGGGAGACTTACAGAGGCGGCATTTTTATTCTGGGCGGGGATCTTACCCTGAAGAGCAACTCTGAGAAAATGATAACCTAGTTATATGCATAGAGAGTTCAATTCAGGGTGAGGAAGCAGGTAATAAACCACTTTTTCAATTTTCTTAACTCAAAACATGAGAATTAATGGGAAAGAGCAAGGTAAGGAAAATGCCATATAAATGCAAAGAAAAATGCCATGTAAATGCAAAAAAATTATTTCATAATTATAGTTCTGTACCGGGCAGCAGCAAACCTTTTCCCTGAAGAATACTTAAGAATGATATGCATCCTGTGTTCTCACTATTTCATTCACTCATTCATTCAGGCCGTTGGGATTACTGAGTGTCTGTAAACCTGCCAGCCTCCATGCTGAGAGCTAAGCAGGATTGAGTGAAGGAAGTCAAGATTCCTGCTTTGCAGAGCTCACATGCTAACTAGAAATCCATGAGTTTTCAAAGAAACTCATAAATGCATAAGTCTTCCATTCTGTAATCAGGTTATTAATTTTAGAAAAAGCCTTTTAGATTATTTAGGTGTCTTTGTTAATATCTGGAATATGAGTCCATACTAATAAGAATGTTTTCAGCTCAATAAGGCACTAGTCCTTGGAATAACAATTTGTCTTGTCGTAAAAGCAGTGGTTAAGATACCTACTTTGTGTGTAAGTAGCAGGTGCCCGTGGCTTCCCTAGAGCTCTGGAGTGCCTCTGTGCCTAACCTAGATTCATCACACAGCTATTAAGCCTAGTACCCATTAGTTATTTTCCTGATCCTCTCCCTTTTCTCACGTCCCACCCTCCGGGAGACCGCAGTGTCTATTGTTCCCCTTTATGTGTCCATGTGTTCTCACTGTTTAGCTCCCAGTTATAAATGAAAACATGCAGTATTTGGTTTTCTTTTCCTGCATTCGTTTGCTAAGAATAATGGCCTCCAGCTCCATCCTTGTTCCTGTAAAGGACATGATCTCATTCTTTTTTATGGCTGCATAGTATTCCATGGTGTATATGTACCATGTTTTCTTTATCCAGTCTATCACTGATGGGCATTTAGGTTGATTCCATGGCTTTGCTATGGTGAATACTGCTGCAATGAACATATGCATGCATGTGTCTTTAAAATAGAATGATTATATTCCTTTGGGCATATACCCAATAATGGGATTGCTACATCCAATCATATTTCTGTCTTTAGGTCTTTGAGGAATCACCACACTGTCTTCCATAATGGTTGAACTAATGTATACTTCCACCAACAGTATATAAGTGTTGCTTTCTCTCCACAACCTCACAAGCATCTTTTATATCTCAGTTTTATAATAATAGCCATTCTGACCGGTGTAAGATGGTATCTCGTTTTGGTTTTAATTTGCATTTCTCTAATGATGGGTGATGTCGAGCTTTTTTTCACATGATTGTTGGCAACATGTATGTCTTCTTTTAAAAATTGTCTGTTCATGTCCTTTGCCCATGTTTTAATAGGGTTGTTTGTTTTTGTCTTGTAAATTTGTCTAAGTTCCTTATAGATGCTGGATATTAGACCTTTTGCAGATGTGTATTTTGCAAAAATTTTCTCCCTTTCTGTACGTTGTCTGTTTACCTTGCCCATTCTCATATTCTTTCATAACCCACATGCAGCCCATTCAGAAATCTTACTGGACATACCTTTAAAATTTATGAGAAAAGAGCACTGTCTCTCTACTCCACACCATCTCCCATGGCTGAGTCTCCTCCAATCTCCTGCCTTACCCCTGCAATAGCCTTCCAACTGGTCTCACAGCCTCTCCATGGTTCCTCCATGGTCTGTCCTGAACACAGCAGCTACATTAATTCTTTAAAATATAAGCTCCATGCCCTTATAACATGTTCACAACCCAGCAATGGCCCCTGGATCACTGACTCAAGCCCCAAGTCCCTTGCAGCTGCCTGAAATTCTCCCCTCACCCAGCCTACCAAGTGCCCTCGCAACTCCCTTGGAAGCCTCATCACCCACCCCCTTCTCAGCCCCAGCCCCAGGAATGTCCATGCTTCTCCAACAAGGCACTAGACCCACCATTTAGGGTCTTTGATAGCAATTTCAGTTCTTCTCAGTAGCCTTGGCCCCAGGTACCACACAGCTGATTCTGTCTCTATCTTAAAATATGTGTCATCATCTCAGGGTACCTTCCATGACCAGCCCACCTGAAATCACCACCAACTGCCCCCCGAACACTCTCAATGCCATCGACACTGCTCTGTCTTCTTTATTCGAAGGCACTGTCGCTGTCCATAATATTTATTACTTGGTTTTATTTTGTATTGTTATCTCCTCCCTTGAGAATCTAAACTGTGCAAGGACAGAGATCCTAATTCGTTGATGTGTCCCAAGTGACCAGAACTGACACGCAGTAGGCACTCAGAAGTTTTTTGTTTGTTTTGAAATGGAGTATCACTCTTGTAGCCCAGGCCGGAGTGCAGTGGCGCCATCTTGGCTTGCTGCAAACTCTGCCTCCCAGGTTGAAGCGATTCTCCTGCCTCAGCCTCCTGAGTAGCTGGGATTACAGGCATGCACCACCAAACCCAGCAAATTTTTGTATTTTTAGCAGAGATGGGTTTTCACCATGTTGGCCAGGCTGGTCTTAACCTCCTGACCTCAAGTGATCCACCCACCTTGGCCTCCCAAAGTGCTGAGATTACAGGCATGAGCCACTGTACCTGGCCCTGAGAA
>NW_022097979.1:0-5740 GCF_006542625.1 Nomascus leucogenys
TCTGTAGGTTGTCTGTTCACTCTGATGATAGTTTATTTTGCTGTGCAGAAGCTCTTTAGTTTAATTAGATCCCATTTGTCAATTTTGGCTTTTGTTGCCATTGCTTTTGGTGTTTTAGTCATAAAGTCTTTGCCCATGCCTATGTCCTGAATGGTATTGCCTAGGTTTTCTTCTAGGGTTTTCATGGTTTTAGGTCTTATGTTTAAATCTTTATTGCATCCTGAGTTACTTTTTTGTAGAAGGTGTAAGGAAGATGTGTAGTTTCAGTTTTCTGCATATGGTTAGCCAGTTTTCCCAGCATGATTTATGAAATAAGGAATCATTTCCCCATTGCTTGTGTTTGTCAGGTTTGTCAAAGATCAGATGGTTGTATGTGTATGGTCTTATTTCAGAGTTGTCTGTTATGTTTCATTGGTCTATGTGTCTGTTTTTGTACCAGTACCATGCTGTTTTGGTTACTGTAGCCGTATAGTATAGTTTGAAGTTGGGTAGTGTGATGCCTCCAGCTTTGTTCTTTTTGCTTAGAATTGTCTTGGCTATTTGGGCTCTTTTTTGGTTTATGAGAATTGTAAAATAGTTTCTTCTAATTCTGTGAAGAATGTCATTGGTAGTTTGATGGGCATAGCATTGAATTCTTTTATAAATTACTTTGGGCAGTATGGCCATTTTCATGAATTAATTCCCTATCCATGAGCATGGAATGCTTCTCCATTTGTTTTGTGTCCTGTCTGATTTCTCTGGGCAGTGGTTTGTAGTCCTCCTTGAAGAGGTTGTTCACTTCACTTGTTAGCTGTATTCCTATGTATTTTATTCTCTTTGTAGCAATTGTGAATGAAGTTCATTCATGATTTGGCTCTCTACTTGCCTGTTGTTGGTGTATAGGAATACTAGCGATTTTTGCACACCGATTTTGTATCCTGAGATTCTGTTGATGTGGCTCATCAGCTTAAGAAGGTTTTGGGCTGAGATGATGGGGTTTTCTAGATACAGGATCATGTCATCTGCAAACAAAGATAATTTGACTTCCTCTCTTCCTATTTAAATACCTTTATTTCTTTCTCGTGCCTGATTGCCCTGGCCAGAAATTCCAGTACTGTGTTGAATAGGAGTGGTGAGAGAGGCCATCCTTGTTTTGTGCCTGTTTTCAAGGGGAATGCTTCCAGCTTTTGCTCATTCAGTATGATATTGGCTGTGGGTTTGTCATATATGGTTCTTATTATTTTGAGGTGTGATACTTCAATAGCTGGTTTATTGAGAATTTTTGACATGAAGGGATGTTGAATTTTATTGAAGGCCTTTTCTGCATCTGTTGAGATAATCGTGTTGTTTTTGTGTTTAGTTCTGTTTACATGAGGAATTACATTTATAGATTTGCCTGTGTTGAACCAACCTTTTATCCCAGGGATGAAGCCATCTTGATCATGGTGGGTCAAGGTACCCTTATCAGTCTTAGGTTCAGTCTTTTTACATAATCCCATATTTCTTGAAGGTTTTGTTCATTCTTTTTTGTTCTTTTTTCTCTATTTTTCTCTTCCTGTCTTAGACAGATAGTTTTGAAGCTCTGAGGTTCTTTCCTCCACTTGGCCTATTCTGCTAGTGATACTTGTGGTTGCATTGTGAAGTTCTTGTATTGTGTTTCTCACCTCCATCAGGTCAGTTATGTTCCTCTCTGAACTTAATATTCTGGTTATCAGCTTCTGTAATTTCTTTTATGATTTTTAGCTTCCTTGCATTAAGTTAGAACGTGCTTCTTTAGCTCAGTGAGGTTTGTTATTACCCACCTCCTAAAGCCTACTTTTGTCAATTCAGCCATCTCAGCCTGGGGTCAGTTCTGTGCCCTTGCTGGGGAGGTGCTGTCGTCATTTACAGGAGAAGAGGCATTCTGCCTTTTTGAGTTTTCACCGTTTTTGTGTTGATGCTTCCTCATCTTTGTGGGCTTATCTACCTTTGATCTTTGACATTGCTGACCTTTGAATGGGGCTTTTGTGGGGTCTTTTTTGTTGATATTGTTGTTGTTGCTTTCTGTTTGCTTTTAAGAGTCAGACCACTCTTCCCTAAGGCTGCTGTGGTTTTCTGGGGGTCCACTCTTGACCCTCGTCACCTCAGTCTCTCCTGCATCTGGAGGTATCACCAGTGAAGGCTGCAAAACAGCAAAGATGGCAGCCTGTTCCTTCCTCTGGGAGCACCAGTCCAAGGGGGTACTGGCTTGATGCCAGCTGGAACGCTCCTGTAGGAGGTGTCTGGAGACCCCTGTTGGGAGGTCTTGCCCAGTCAGGAGGAACAGGATCAGGGACTGCATGAAGAGGCAGTCTGGCTGCCCTTTGGCAGAGCAAGTGTGCTGTGCTGATCCCCAGGAGTCTCCAGAGCCAGCAGGCTGGAAAGGCTCAGTCGGCTGAACTGGGGAGACAGCAGCTACCCCTCTCCCTGGGGACTTCATCCCAGGGAGAAATCAGAGTTCTGTCCATAGAACTCTGGCTGGAGTTGCTAAAATTCTGATGGGGAGGCCTTGTCTAGTGAGGAGGGATGGATTTTGGTCTCACTTAAAGAAGCAGCCTGGCCACGATCAGGCTCAGCAGCTGTGCTCTCTTATGGGGAACTCCTCCTGGTCCCTGGTGCCAGCAGGCTAGAGCGGCCAACTCAAACCACAGACATAGCGGCTGCCCTCCCCCCGGGAACTTGGTCCATCTCCGGCTGTCTCCAGCCTGCTGCCTCTGGCCAGCTGGAATTCCCAGCCAATGGGTCTTATGAGGTGCTGTGGGAGTGGGCCTCAGAATGATGTCACTTGGCTCCCCGGCTTCAGCCCCCTTCCTAGGGGAATGCATGGATTTGTCTCTCACTTTGCTGGAATTCTCGGGGCAGAGGATGTAAAACTCCTGGGTTTCCATGCATGCTCCAGTGAGCCAGCGAGCACTCCACCGAGACTGCACACAGCTCTGTGCTTCAGACCCAAGGCCATGGTGAACTCACCAGGGGACCTCCTGATCTGCAGGTTGCAAAGATCCTTGGGAGAAGCATGGTTTCCCGGGCAGAGTCGCACAATCACTCACTGCCTCCCTTGGCTGCGAGTGGGGGCTCGGCTAGCTCCGTGCCACACCTGGGTGGGCCATCGCCCCACTTGCTTTTCCTCACTCCCTGTGGGTCAAGCTGTCTGCCTAGTCAGTCCCAATGCAAGAACCTGGATACCTCAATTGAAGGTGCAGAATTCACTCGCAGTTTTCACTGCTCTCCGTGAGAGCCGCAGGCCACAGCTGCTTCTAATCGGCCAGCTTGGCCCCATCTAAAGTATGATTTCTTAATACATGAGATGTTTTAAATACATAACAATGTTTATCACAAATAATATTTTGTCTCAATGTGATATAAAAATTGCTAATAAATCCTTTTTTGGTTACCACAAAGCTATCTGGAAATGTAACATCTGCCATTTATAAAATTTTTGTAGAGTTAATAGAACTTTACCTGAAGGGAGGCAGGCAATATGTATCATGATTTCAAATATTGTATTAATTGTTTTGTAATTTTGTGTTTTTTAAAACTAAACTTATTAAATTGGTTGTATATTACTTTAGGTAAAACTATTTGATGATGAGAGAATAATAATTTGCAAAATATAAGAGTTCCTTATTATAAAAATGTCCTCTGTTTTATATTACTACCATTGCCTCTGAAAGTTTAAAATTGTAATTTTCTAATTAAAATATATATTCACAAATGTGACTTGTAAATGTTAATATTTATAATTTTAGTTTTTTTTTTTTTTTTTTTTTTTTGCATTTCGTAGGGATAGGGTTTTCTGTGTCTTTTCTTCTTCAAAATAAAAGGTAGAGAGAATGGAATCAGGAAAGGCTAAAACACAAAGGAACACAATGATGATGATAGAGATTATTCATTTGCGGCTGGCCAGGGCCTAAAAATATCAAGAAGAAACATGATCAATAGAAAACCTGCATGTCCTTGAACATTGTATAATTTTTAATTTCTCTTAAAATTATTCTTGATAAAAATCTCTGTACTTTGCACATTTAAGAGAGATAAAATCAGAGTGCAGGGTCCTCCCTGATCCTGATAAGAGCACCCAAAGCACAAAGGATGTGTCTTTATCTCCTCCCAACTCCACGGTGGAAACAGTTGCTCTGGTTATCTTATCGCGGTGATGCACAGAGACATAATGGTCAAAGAGCTTGTGCACTTAAAAAAAGAAATGTTGGCTGGGCACGGTGGCTCACGTCTGTAATCCCAGCACTTTGGGAGATAGAGGCCGGTGGATCACGAGGTCAGGAGTTTAAGACCAGCCTAGTCAAGATGGTGAAACCCCGTCTCTACGAAAAATACAAAAATTAGCCAGGCACGGTGGCAGGAACCTGTAATCCCAGTTACTCGGGAGGCTGAGGCAGAGGAATCACTTGAACCGGGGTGGTAGAGGTTGCAGTGAGCCAAGCCGAGATCTAGCCACTGCACTCCAGCCTGGGCGACAGAGTGAGACCCTCTCAAAAAAAAAAAAAGTTATATTATGTTGAGATTAAAAAAATAAATGACATGATTTGTCTACAGATCTTCATTACCTCATTTACATTAAATTTATGAACAACTTAAATAATAAAATAACACACATTGCATTTATTATTATTATTGTGATAATTTCTTTGTCAACATCATTTTTACCATATTGTATGAACAGCATTGTAAGACCTGTGACTGGTCATTGACAATATATATAATATGTGTATCTTTGTACACAGGATCTAGCCCTGTCATTCTTGCTGGAGTGCAGTAGCACAATCACAGATCATTCCAGATTCAAACACCTAAGCTGAAGCCATTCTCCCACCTCAGCCTCCCTAGCGGCTGGGACTACCGGCATATGCCGCCACAGTCGGCTGGTTTAAAAAGAAATTGTAGAGACAGGGTTTTGCTATGTTGCCCAGGCTAGTCTTGAGCTCCTGGCCCCAAGTGATCCTCCAACATTGGCCTCCCAAACTGCTGGGATTACAGGTTTGAGCCACCATGCCCTGCCTGCTCATATATTCTTCAATAATGAGATAAGAAAAACCTATCACCAGGCAGCATTTCTGTCTTTTATCTCTGCAATAACAGTTCTACTGCTTTTTTCCTCAACAAGCTAAGAATTAAATGTCTCGAGATCAAAAATGTCTATGTTAGTAAACATTGTGATTCTGGCTGCACCCTGCATTAAGTTAAATTGTCAGAGAAATTGAGACGTATTTTAGTTATTTGGTTATTATAATATTCTTTCGGCATTTCTGCATTTCACAAGATTCATTTCATGGAAATATCTAGTTAGAAAGAATAACACTTTTCTAAAATTGTGAGCTCAGTTTCTTAGGTTGCTGACTATTGCCACTGCACTAACCAACCTTCCTTCTTCTGTCACATGAAACTCTCATAGTCACTTTATGTTGTTGGTAACCAGTCATAGATCTTACAGTGCTGTTTATAGAATGTGATCAAAATAGTGTTGACCAAGAAATTATCAATATAATAATAAAACAGCCCAGTATTTTATTATATAAGTTGTATATGCATTTAATTTAAGCCAGAGTACAAATATATGTAGACAAATCATGCCATTTTTAAAAAATCTCAACAAATTTGACATTATGAAGATGAAGAAACAGATTTATCAAGCTCTATTTTCTTTAAATCATTTTTTATTATACTCTCTTTCTTTGCTTCAGACATCTGATCTAAACATCTGCAGTATTTGTGATCAGTCTTTTGG
>NW_022097980.1:0-51572 GCF_006542625.1 Nomascus leucogenys
TGGCAGTGTTTCTGGAGGCTCTGACTCTGGGGCGCTCGCTGCTGTGGAAGTGATGCATGTTCCAGGAGCCTCATCCACCAGGCTGCTGTCTCTGGCGTGCTGCAGGGTACTTTAAGTATCATGATTTGAAATCACGAGCTGCCTATAAGCCACCTATTGATGTTTCATGAGTCTATTTCAGTTGCTAACGGTTGTGTGTGTGTGTGTTTACACGTGGTGTGTGTTTACACGTGTGTGTGTTTAGCTCCTAATTAACAAGACAGTCAGGAGACAAAATCGTAGAGTCTGGGACACCTCCATTTAGAACTATGCAATATCACTTGTAGGGTGTCCAAGTAGTTAGAGACAATGATTGCTTTGAAGGGAAAATTAGCATTTTATACTCTACTCCTTTAGGACTCTTCCAGCATTGTAATAAGGGTCTAGCTTTAGAGCTAGACTCAGACTGCCACACGCTATAGGGAAAGATGAGCTGGTGAATCTTAAAGTCAGAATTCTTGGGTACAAATCCCAGGTGCTCCACTATTTGGCAGTGTGACCTTGGCAATTAGTTAACCTTTTCTTATCAGTTTTCTCATGTCTAAATGTGTATAATCCTGTCTCAAAAGATAGTTGTGGGATTAAATATGACAATGAACATAAAGAGCTTAGCGTGGTGTCAGCACATCCCGTGCAGATGGTGGCTCTTATGTCATACAGTGGTTGCTGCTGCTGCACTTGCTTACTGAGTTAAGCCAAGTACTTCCTTGCCTTTGTAAAATGGAATGAAATTTTTTTTCTCTGTTTTCTCAGAATTTTTTTTTAACTTACAAACTGAGACCTGGAAAAAACAATATTTACTCTCTCAGGCCCTTTTCCTCCTAATAATCCTTCCCCCAACATGTTGCTTTTGCATTTCTTTTTCTTCTGCTGATCTCATTAAAAGAAGATATTTATATGATTATCGGATTGTTTCTAGAGGATTAGGGTTTGATGAAGAATTCTCATTAACATTTGGTATCAAAATGAAAACCTCCATAAGCCAGATAACAGTGCATATCATTTACCATTTATTAGGTGCCTGACACCTTTCAAGTGTTTTACATATGTTGATTTATTTAATTTCTCACAATTGTATGAGATAGAAACTGCTAATTTTTCCATTTTTCAGAGGGAAAAACAGAGGCACAGAAACATTAATTAATTTGATGAAGTTATGCCACCTTGTCTTCCCCGGGTCTACTAAATGTTGGAGTCTGTGGCGAGGACTAAATGTGAAGGAAGCTGTATTTGGGATCTGCAAATCCCAGTGAAGATGAGGTGAGGAAAGAGGGGGTGTGTGAGATGATATTCAGCAGATGTGGCCCCTGGGCACCTGGACTTCTCTAGAATGTTTGCAAGGAGAAAGTGTGCCTCAGAGCAGGCTGTGGAAGGAAGAAAGGAAGGAGAGATGTTTCTTCACACATTTCCCTCCGTCTCTCATTCCCCTTTGCTTGAGGTTCCCTCCTCTCCTCCCCAAGAGCTCCCTGCCCCTCACCGCCAGGGTTTGTCATGCAGTACCTCAGCTTAGCAGCTGCTCAGGAAGCAGACACTGATGTTCCATCCAAGTTAAAATGTGGAGGGCCAACCTGGTGCAAGTGGCGTCTGTCAGAGAGAAAAGGAAGGTGGTTCTTCCTGGTGCAAGTGGCGTCTTCCTGGTGCACTTTCTGGTGCAAGTAGCATCTGTCAGAGAGAAAAGGAAGGTCTGTAAGAGAGAAAAGAGAAGCTGAGAAGGCCTGCCACTATTGCGTGGTATTCACTCAGGTGTAACTAGAAGGATGACTGTATCACCCCAACGATGGAACTCCCTTGAGCCCAGATGATTTAATTTCCTAGAGATACCATCACAAGTACCACCAATCTGATGGCTTAAAATAAGAGAAATTTACTCTTACCATTCTGGAGGCCAGAAGTCAAAACTCAAGATGTCATCAAGACCGTGTTCCTTCCAAAGGCTCTAAGCAAGAATCCTTCCTAGACTCATCCTAGCTCATGGTGGCTTCCAGCAATCCTTGGAGCCCCTTGGCTTGTAGACGCATCTCTCCAATCTCTGCCTCCATCTTTGTATCATCCCTTCCTCTGTGTCCCTCTATGTCCTCTCATCTTATAAGGACGCCACTCATTGGCCCATAGCCTCCCTCTAACTGCAGTATGACTTCATCTTGAGTTTTTAACTAATTACATCTGCAAAGATCTTTGCTCCAAACTAAGTCACATTCTCAGTTTTGGGATAGGCAGACATTTTGGGAGGACACTATGTAACCCACTACACCAGGTCTTAGAAAGCCATAAGTGCTGTTGGCTGTGGTAAAATAAACTGAGCCAGTACGCCCTTGCCTGAGAGAGAACAAGGACCATTTAGTGCCTTTGTAAGGCATCAGGTCAAAGTTCTTAACATCAGAATATCTCAGGAAGTATTGATCATTGATAAAGTTACTTGATAGCTACTAAGGATTGTGGGTTATAATGCATTTTCTTTGGGATGGTCAACTGAGATGAGCCATCTGATCTAGCCATACTGTTACAAAAAATAGTTATCTTGATGCAGAAGCCATCTAAGTAGGAATGGACACATCTATACACACACACACACACACACACATAGGTAAATAGAAAAAGGGAGAATAAGTTTTACATGACACTACTTATGATACCATTATTTTCATACAGCTGAAAAAAACAAAAGTTCTTTGCATTTTGTGCATTTGGAGACTTTTCTTTTAGTTGAAGCTATGGGTTATTTTGGTATACTAAACATGACACTTTTTGCAGTTTTTCCTCTTTGTTTTTTGAATTATTTTTTTTCTCTAAAGCCATCTCATTTTGGATATTGCCATGTGATGTGCTTTTCATTATTATTTTCTCTGTAATATGAGTAGCCAGAAGGTCACATTATTTCAAGTCTTGCTTCAGTGACTCCTGAAAGCATTTTTTAGGATAAAGGGTACAAATTGAGAAAAGAGGAGCAGAGAGTGCCTTTACTTCATTGATGTGGGTCTATTTCAACTCATCCGTGCAAGACAACACTGAGTCAATATCCCCAATCAATACACCAGTCCGAGTTGGGCTCTGGGGACACAGTGGTGAATGCAAGGGCGTCTTTCCTGCTTTCAGATGGCTTGTTGTGTGGCTTACCAAACAGCAGCTGCTCAGATATACTGGGATCATCTGTCAATCAATGAAAAGTCAGAAAAAGTGTACTTTCTTTTTTGTTGTTTTTGTTTTTAGAGACCGGGTCTTGCTCTGTCACCTAGATTGGAATGCAGTGGTGTGATCATAGCTCACTGTAGCCTTGCACTCTTGCACTCTTGGGCCCAAGAGATCCTCCTCCATCAGCCTCCCAAGTAGGTAGGACAAAAGCCATGCACCATGCCCAGCTAATTTTTTTTTTTTTTTTTTGGAGACGGAGTCTCGCTCTGTTGCACAGGCTGGAGTACAACGGCCCAATCTTGGCTCACTGCAAGCTCCACCTCCCAGGTTCACGCCATTCTCCTGCCTCAGCCTCCCGAGTAGCTGGGACTACAGCCATCTGCCACTATGCCCTGCTAATTTTTTGTATTTTTAGTAGAGACGGGGTTTCACCGTGTTAGCCAGGATGGTCTCGATCTCCTGACCTCATGATCTGCCCGCCTCAGCCTCCCAAAAGTGCTGGGATTTATAGGTGTGAGCCACCACGCTCGGCCGCCCAGCTAATTTTTAATAAAAATTTTGTAGAGACAGGATCTTGCTGTGTTATCCAGCCTCCTCTTGAACTCCTGACCTCAAGAGATACTCCTGCCTCAGTCTCCCAAAGTGCTGGGACTACAAACATAAGCCACCATGCCTGGCCAAAAACTGTACTTTCTGAGCTACCTCCTGATCTAAATTGCATATCTTGGGAGACATCAGATAAACAGAATTCACCTCTTGATCCTTAAGGTAGATCCTTATGAGGTCAAAAGACTGCATGTGACCTCACAGGTCATTTGTTCCAGTCTCCTGATTTCAGTGAACAGACATATGACAAATATTTATTGAATGTCTGCAATGCAGCAGACACAGTACTAATACCCTGAAGAAACAATAGTATGTAAAATCAGGCACACCACTGGCCCTCTTGGAACATATAGTCTAGTATGGGGAATCAGATGTTATCAAATAATTATACAAATACATATAAAATTGTGATTGGAATAAGGGCTCCGAGGGGGTTTATGCAGCCCTGTGAGAGTGTGGGGAATTTTCTGATCTGATACAACCCTGAGAGGTTCTTCCTTCTGAGAGCACGAGCTTTGTTTTATAACAGGCTTCAAAACAAATCTTCTCCACAAGCTGGGTAACCCTGGGCAATTTTCTCTCTAAGCATCAGCGCCCTCACTTGTAAAATCGGGAGGATGTGTCTTTCAAAGAGTATGGAGATGACATTCAATATGATGGATATAAAAGTGTGTACCACAGTTAGACCTACTGATGTAAGCATGCACGTTGGCAAGATCTCACTTTCCTTTGCTCAATCTCCAGGCCCAGGGACAGCATGGCCTAGTGGGAAGCCTGACACACACATAATGACAAATCAGAGGGATTCCCAGTTGATTTTCAGGGGAAGGTTTACCTTTGACTTCCTGAAGGGAAATGGTTACAAAGGTGTTTGGACGGAATGATATTAGAGTTAAGGGTAGAAAAATGGGGGAAGCTGTGCTGGCTTTGCATTGAAGAAGGAAGCACATGGATGCTTCCCAATATCACACAGCTGGGGAGGACTTTCTTCTCCCCATGAGCACCTAAGGACCACAAGAAACTGGAGACAGATGCCCAGTGCTGGAGACAGTCACATTGTTTAAGGATCTTCATTGGATCAAATCCAGACAGTTGTTCCTTGTATCAGTCAGGTCCTGGCAGGAAACAGGTCCACATTCAACAGTAGTGACTGGAGAGAATTAATGAAATAACTATGTATAGAGATGTGAGCAGGGTTAATTGTGAACATCCCAGGGCCGGCTGCAGCTATAAACCACGGTAAGACCACCCCTATAGTCCTAAAGCTGCAGGGTGAGGGAGTGAGGTTGCTGGAACCTAGCAGAATCATTTACCTTGGAAAGGGGGCCAGCCAGCAAAAGCTAAGGCTGCATGGAGAGAAACCTGGCCACTGCAAACCAGGCCTTAGTGGCAGGGAGCCAGGGGAATTCATATTTTGACCCCTCTCCTGATCCTTCCATATTCTGCTGGTGCCTCTCATTGGCCAAGCCCCAGCAGGAACCAGAGGGCAAGAGAGCACCTTAAGGTAGCACATAAAGCCTCCTAGAACACAGTGCAGGGAAGAGAAAGATCTGAAAAGTAAATAGGGAATATTCAGTACATCCCCTTGCAAAATGACATCTCGTTGTTTTTTGTACCAGCAGTACCAGGCTCTGTTCCAAGCATGGTACATTTACAGGTATTGTCTCATTTAGTTTTCATGACAAAGTATGTGCATTTCTATTTGAGTGCATGTGCATGTGCATATACTCTGCAGGGCTTTAGCAACACAGCAAAGATGCCACAGCCCCTGTTGGTGTCTTTTTCTGCTAAGCCAACCCACTGCTGTAGAGAGTTGAATTATTTTGGTAGTTGTTAATATTGCAGCATTTTAAAAAGCTGGGGTAGAAAATAGTACTCATTAGTGTGCAGCGTGCTCAGCTCCAGGCTGTTGACAGGCATGAGAAGAAGGCTGAGCTGCTGCCTTTCCTGCAGTTCTCAGTTCTGCTCTGTCACTGCCTGTGTGGGCGGTGTGTGGCAGGAGGCAAGTGGTGGGCTCCCTGAAAGCAGGATTAGGGTGCAAAGCCCTCAGCAGAGCCCACAGGCCACAGAGCCAGGGGAGTATTTCTACTGCAACCAACGAAAGGGTAGTTGGCAGAGGAGCCCTGCCTGGTTCTGCCTCATACTTGGGAAGCTTACAAAATCATAAACATCCTTATGCACCTTGGCCTGTGGTTTTACAATTTGGGATGCATAAAAGTCATGTGGGAAAGCTCGTTAAAAAGGCAGATTCCGGCTGGGAGCAGTGGCTCATGCCTGTAATCCCAGCATTTTGGGAGGCCAAGGCGGGCAGATGACGAGGTCAAGAGATGAAGACCATCCTGGCCAACATGGTGAAACCTCGTCTCTACTAAAAATGCAAAAATTAGCTGGGCGTGGTGGCACGCCTGTAGTCCCCGCTACTCGGGAGGCTGAGGCAGGAGAATTGCCTGAACTGGGAGGTAGAGGTTGCAGTGAGCCGAGATCACGCCACTGCACTCCAGCCTGGTGACAGGGCAAGACTCCGTCTAAAAAAAAAAAAAAAAAAAAAAAAGGCAGCTTCCAGGGCCCCACCTCCAGGATTCCACTGAAGCAAGACTGTCAAAAACTCAGGAATCTTCCTCTAACACGCCTCCATGGCTGTGATGCAGGTGGTCTGTGGACCTCACATGTATCAATACTTTGGGGTGGGTGTGTGTTTTTAGAGCTGGGAGAGACAGTATGCTTCTTAGGTGACCAGGTCCATTATCTGAAGTTGATGTACCGTGATTGTACAATGCTGAAAAGAGGTGCCAATCTGTAGCTTCAGGAATGGGAGCAAGAATATGTGAATCTTGGTTAAAGAGCAAGCCGAGCTTGATCAGAGGAAGCAGCACACAGAAAACGCACTGGAGGACGGCACCAGCAGAGATGACCTGTATGGCAGGATGTTATTTTCAGGTAGGGTGCTCCTCCTGCTAAAGCCCTGCTCCTACCACCTGCCTTCAGGATGGTAGGAGGGAAAGGCTTGGACGAACTGTGTGAACTGGCAAAGTGCTCTAGAATTGGCCACCTTGCTTCCCTAAAGGATGTGTCACCAAATTCCTCAATGCGTGTCCTCCCGGAGAACTGGCAGGGCTCAGACTAGGGAACATTGGCTTATGCCCAAGCCCTGTCACCCAATATTTCTGTAACTTTGGACATCACTGTACCTCTCAAAGCCTCTATTTCCAAACTGATAAAATGGAAATAAGAAAGCCAACTTTACTGCCTTCACCAATGCAAAGATGAACTGAGATCTGTTAAATCCCTGCACATGGAAAATAATAAATATTTATTGAGTGCTGGATTGTGTGGTTTATATACATTATGCAAAATGCTACACAAATGAAAGGGGCTGTTATTTATTTTATAAACCTTAGGTTTACACACTTAAAAACCCAATTTCAAATTAGAAAATTTGGCTTAAAATGACATCACTTAAGTACTTTCTGTTTAAATTGTTTTCTTTCTTTTCCCCCGTTTGTATCCAAATCTCTCCAATGAACCTCCCCCCACCCCTTTTTTTTAACCATGGTCTCTAGTGGGTCATGAGCTCAGAGGTTGTAACCAGTATCCTGATCTCTGTTGCTCCACTTACTAGCATATAATATATTTACTAAAGCAATATTTTCAGCACCTACACATACATCTCTGTGCTTCATTCATCCTCACAGACCCCAGAACACTAATTAGGCACTTGGGCCCTGAAGCTTCCTTCTGTGAGTGTCTCAGAGCTAACTTGGCTTAGCACCACCCCATCCCCATCCCCATCCCTACTCTTACCTCAAGACACAGTCCTGGTTCCCAAGCTCACAAGTTCCCAAGCTTCGTCTCCACCACGATAGCTCCTCCATCTGCCTACTGTTCCCAAGCCTCTTGAATTCTCTACCCTCACTCTCTGCCTTTAGTGCTCAGCCCTGTTATCCTGACACCTCTCCCTGCAAACTCACTCTCAGGAATCTCTGCAATTGACATTCATCCACATATTAATGGAACTCCAGAGAGTGATGAAGCCATATTCCCCCAGCTTTACTCATTCCCAAACCCCTCCAGTCATCATCTGCACAAGAACACTCTTCTGCCCTGCATAGTACTGGGGTTGTTCATTACACTAATATGCATGATTGTCCCTCAACTCCAGCTTCTAGTGTTACCCTGAGGTCAGACTAACAACGTACATTTGTTTCAAGCTTTACACTTGACAGTCTTTGCAAGACCACTATTTGATACGACTGTCATAATAATCTTGTGGTGAGTGGCTGGTGTTGTGATTATCCTCCATTTTACAGATGATAAACAAAGGTTGTGGGTTTTGTCTGAGTCAGTGGTTCTCAACCAGAGATGATTTTTCCCTCCAGGAGACATTTAGCAATGTCTGGAACATTTTTGATTGTCACAGTGGTGGAAGAGAAGATGCTACTGGCATCTAGTGGATAGAGGCCAGGGATGCTGTCCAACATCCTATAATACACAGGGCAGCAAGCCTCCACAACAAAGAACTATCTACCCAAATCAGAAGGTCATTTTGATTACTTGCAGAACCAGAACTTTCACTTAGATATTTGGATTTTAGGAGTCTCTGCTCTTCTCACAACCATCTGCCACTGCTCTGAGGCCCTGCTGTGACCATTTGGCACTTTTGGTAGTATAGTTACTAATAAATTCAAGTCCCATTTCTGTACTAGCTGTGAAAATTGGGGTGAGCTACCAGTGATCTCTGAACCTAATTTTCCTAGAATTGCTGGAAGGTCAATTGGTCTATCATATGTAAAGCACATAGTAGAGTATTTAGCACATAGTAGGTGCACCTTATTCTACTCCTCCCAATCTTCTCTATTCCCTCAACTTGGATTGTCACTTTTTCTCCTGCTGCTTCCAATACGAGCATTTTTAACCTCATTGGTGGCCCTCAGGGCTAACCCCAAATGATATGACAGTGGGTTCCACAGATGATCTTAAAAAGCAATGGGTCATGCAAGGGTGGCAAGTTTGCTGAAGGTGAGGACAGCCTGGGTGTACTAAGGCTATTGAATGCCTTCCTCAGCTAAACCATGAAACTGGCACAGACTCATTTTGGAGGAAAGCCACGGATGGCTCAGCATACACTTGCCGGGAAGTTTGTAATAGTACTCTGGCCACCTAGAGCTGCAGCCAAGTCCTGATTATACACAGGAGTTAAAAGGGAAAAAAGACAACAGGCAAAATGGAATCCTCCAATAACTCACAGTCAATATTTCGGGTTAAGCACCCATTCATCTGGGGCTACCAGCTTCGCCCAGGCACTAGCATGAGCCTTGCCTTCTCCTGTCTGAGCAGCCCTCCTCGAGGCCAGCAGGTCACATCCAGAATGCTCCAGTGGATCAGGTCTGCTCCAGGGTGACCTCTGTAAGTCTACATCATTCCCTCCCAATGTACAATAGCAGCTACCCCAATCCAGAAAGTGTAAAAGTAACTCAGGAATGAGTTGATTCTAGGGCCATTCTAGGGGCTCCCAATTAAGATTGGGCAAAGTATTATATTCAGAATCTTTCAAAAAGGGATTATATGTTTGAGAAAGCTGCCAGACAGGAGTGGATCCAGGTCCCAAAAAGTGTCACCAGAGTGGCTATGAGTTCCTGTACCTTTCGGAAGAACCCAGACTTAATAAGCATCAGTGAGGATGTGGAGAAGAAATTGGAGCTCTCATACACTGCTGGTAAGAATGTAAAATGGCGCGATTGCTTTGGAAAACAGTTTGGCAGGTCATTAAAAGATTAAACACAAAATTACCATATAACCCAGAAATTCCATTCCTGAGTATATACCCAAGAGAAATGAAAACATATGTCCACACATATGCTTCTACATACATGTTTGTAGCAACACTGTTCATAATAGCCAAAAGGTGGAAACAACCCAAATGTCCATCAACTTATAAACGGATAAATAATATATGGTAGACCTATACTGTAGAATACTATCGGGCATTATAAAGAAATGAACTAGTGATACACGCTGCAAAATGGATGAACCTTTTGAACCACTAACATAAAACATTATGCTAAGTGAAAGAACCTATTCACGAAAGACCACATATTGAATGATTCTATTCATATGAAATGTCCAGAACAGACAAATCCATAGAGACACAAAGTAGATTAATTGTTGCCTAGGGCTAAAGGATGAAGGGAAATGGAGAGCAACTACTGATGTGTTCAGGGTTTTTTGTTGGGTGGTTAAAATATTCTAAAATTGCTTGCGGTGGTGGTTGCATAAACTCTGTGAACATACTAATTTAAGGGATATATTGAATTATATACCTTAAGTGGTGAATTGTATGGTATGTTAATTATATCTCAATACAGCCGAAGAAGGAGGAGGATAAGGAGAAAGAAAAGAAGAATAAAAGAAAGAAGAAAAAGAAGAATCATGCAGACTTTTGAATGCTCTTTGTCAGAATCTCCAAAATATCTCAAGTCCATTATCTACTAGGAGGTAAGATAGCCCAGTGGTGAATCGTGTGGGCGCCAGAATCAAAATTAGTGAACTGAGTCATATAGGCTTCAGCCTCACTACATAACTTCTTGAGAAGTGACACCTGGAATTTGGGTAGAGTGTTCTGCATTATCTTCTATACAGTAATTCTCACTTTAGTGAGTATCAGGTTACCTAAAGGGCTTGTTCAAACACACATTGCTGGGCTCTACTCCTAGAGTGTCTGATTCAGTAGGTCTGAGAGGGGCTGGAAGATTTGCATTTCTAACAAGTTCCCAGGTGATGCTGATGCTGCTGGTTTTAGAGCAACACCCCCAAAACTACTGATTGAACATTTAGTTCTTTAAAGTCCCCAGGGTCTATTGAGTAGACTTTTCAAATAACAGCAGAAATGCGTGGTGCAAATTAGTTACATGTGTATGTTAATATACATACTTTATAAGTGCATCATTTGACAATTATTCCTAAACGTTATAATTAGTAACTGTAACTTTGATGAAATGATGGAAGGAATTGCAGAATGGGAATCGGAAGACATGGGGTCATATCCTTCCAGTTCTAGAAATTTGGCCCAAAATATTCTCTCACCACAGTTTCCTCATCTGTGAGAAACTAATTCCAATAATGCCTCACTAACATACAAAGTTACGAGGAAGATAACATAGTAACCTAGTTGAAAACACATGGTCAACTGTAAATGCATTAATCTTATGTTCTCAATGTCTGCATATGGAAATCATTCTCTATGCGGCCACCGGAATCTCTCTCAAAGGCGTCAGCAGTTTCTGGAATCTCCTGAGACACTGGATGAGTTAGGTTGCTTTCAGCTTTAAGTAACAGAAATCTATATTCAAACTGGACTATAGCATGAAGATATTTATTTTTGCACATTACAGGGAATCCAGTTGAGGTAGTTCTAGCTGTAGTTGAAAGAAATCTGCGGAGAATGGAGATCAGGCAGAGGCCCTGGAAATTGTTGGAAAACAAATGTATAATAAAGATGAGTGTTATGATAATTTGCTTTGTCTCTTAGAGCTCTTTAAGGTTCAAAATAGCTCATGTCATGTCCAGAATGCAAGATACAACACATGAGCATCAGGATGATAAACTGAAAAAATTTAAAAAAAAAACCCTCTAGCATAGAGGTTCTCAACCCTGGCTTCTGGTGAGAAGCCTATAGGGAGGTTTCAAAGGACGTCATTGTCGGGACCCTGCTCAGAAGCTTTTGATCTGATTGGTCCAGAAATTGCTCAGACTCTGGAGGTTTCCAAAAGCTTTCCAGGTAATCCTTAAATGCTGATAAGGTTGAGAATGATTGCTTCTGCATATCATGAATCAGAGAGATCATTCTAAGCTAGGAAGAATTCCGATGCCAGCACTGGGCAGTTACTTAGGGATGGAAGTGGTGGGAAAAGATGGTGCTAAAAACAAAACTAAGCCTCACATAGCTGTTCAGCCCAGAGCCTCTCCCCCTCGCTTCAGTAACCATGATCATCAGAGAAAACTGCATGCCCAACACACACACACACACACACACACACACACACACACACACACGAGTTACTTGTTGCTTTATTCTCATGTATGACTGTCTTTCCCTTTCAAGACTACCTTGGTGTTTGATCTAGACTGAATACCATCTGGTAAATGTGCCATAGGCTAGGCAGATGGTGGGATTAATAGTGTGATTTTTCTCTGGCTCCACATTCCTTTAGGAAAGTGACTCTTAGCAATTCATGTGAATAAGAATCACCTGGAATTTTTTTTTAAAACTATAAATACCTGAGCACCCCTTGTGAGGTTATGATTTAGCAGGCCTGGAGAAGAGCCAGAGTCCGCATTTTAACAAACTTCACAGAGGCTGTAAGTAGAATTGGTCAATGATCACAATTCTAAGAAACTTTAAGAACAACACTGATGAGAAATGGGAAATACTATGTGCTTAAGAGATGCCCAAAGGTTTCAAAAAATTTGAAAAGCCAAATCATCAACGAATGCATGGAATGGGTAATGAGCACATGAAAAGATGCTCAAAATCATGGATCATTAGAGAAATGAAAATCACAACCACACTGAAATATCACTACAAACCTATTTGAATAGCTAAATTTTTTTAATGGCAATTTTCTGGTAGTGGTGGGCAATGGTATCACCACTTTGGAAATCAGCTAGGTAGTTTCTTTTTTTTTTTTTTTTTGAGACTGAGTCTTGCTCTGTAGCCCAAGCTGGAGTGCAGTGGCGCAATCTTGGCTCACTGCAAGCTCTGTTTCCCGGGTTCACGCCATTCTCCTGTCTCAGCCTCCCGAGTAGCTGGGACTACAGACGCCTGCCACTAAGCCTGGCTAATTTTTTGTATTTTTAGTAGAGACGGGGTTTCACCGTGTTAGCCAGGATGGTCTCAATCTCCTGACCTCATGATCCACCCGCCTCGGCCTCCCAAAGTGCTGGGATTACAGGCATGAGCCACCACGCCCGGCCTTGGTAGTTTCTTTTAAAGTTAAACATACATTACCTTCTGAACCAGCAATCCCACTCCCAGGTATTGACCCAAATGAAATAAAAATTTGTTCACACAAAAACCTATACATAGATGTTTATATCAACTTTATTTATAATTACTTTTATGTAATTCATTATATAAGATATAATGAATATAAAATTCATAATATAAAATGTAATGAATATAAAATTCATTATATAAAAAGTAATGAATTTTCAAAAACTGGAAACAACCCAAATGTCTTTCAACTGGTAAATGTATAAAGAATCTGTGGTACATCCATGCTATGGAATATTACTCAACAATAACAAGAAACAAAATACTGACACATACAACGAGATGTTGAATTTTAAAATGGATGAATCTTAAAAGCATTATGCTAAGTGAAAGATGGACATGAAAGGCTACGTGTGGTATGATTCCATTTATTTGACATTCTGGAAAAGGCAAAACTATAGAGACAGAAAGTAAATCAGTGGTTACCAAGGGCTGGGTGTTTGGGAAGATTTGACTACAAAGGGATATAAGGGGATGTTTTAGATTGATGGAACTGTTCTAAGTCTTGATTATGGTACTGGCTATATTACTGTACACTAAGTGTTTTAAAAGGTGAATTAATTATATGTAAATTATAACTCAATGAAAAGAAAATTCAATGTGAGGGCAAAAATACTGAAGGATAAATAGTGGGTTTATTTAGATTAAACCCATTACATTTTTGAGAGCAGAGCACAGTTTCTAGACTTGTCCAATTCTAGACTTGTCCAACTGAAATTGGACCCAGGGAGGGTCCAATTTCAGCAGCATGGTAGAATGCTTAAGTGTGGAAATCATATCCAACTTATCTCCCCATGGGCCCATAGTACTTCCTTATGCAACTTATGAGTTCTCAGAGTAGCCCTGCAAACTGGTATACCCACGCTTATACTAAGGGTTAAAAAGTGTTGGACTGAAAACTTAAAAAAAAAAAAAAAAAACAGGCATTCAGGTTTACAGAAATCTTAGATGGCTCTGTTACTTCAGTCTATGATTTCAGTATTTTGAAATCACTGTCTGGGTATTTGTGTGGCCCGGAAGGCTAGTTTGGAGAACAAATACAGGGGTTTGCTAGCAGCAGGTAGGGTAGGACAGAAAGGGGTGAGGTGCTGAAAGGTGAGGGACAAATATGCTACTAATCAGTGTTTTTCAAGTGAACATTTCTACAGGGTGGTGCGGCAGTTGGCTTTTATAATCTACATACAAAGTTGTTCTTTCTCCGGGGAGCTTCTTAGACTTACATGCTGCTGGTATATTCCTAGAATTCCACCTTAAAACAAGCTGAATGTCCTTATGGCTGACATCTCAGCATGGAAAAGTTTTGCTTAAGCGATGACACACTGCAGTTGGATCCTTCTCACCCACATCTGGAAGCCACATGTCAGCAGCAGCTATATAAAACAGTCAGACCAGCAATCTTAGAGTGACATTGTTTGCCAAAATCCCAGGCAGCATGGACCTCAGTCTTCTCTGGGTGCTTCTGCCCCTAGTCACCATGGCCTGGGGCCAGTATGGCGATTATGGGTACCCATACCAGCAGTATCATGACTACAGCGATGATGGGTGGGTGAATCTGAACCGGCAAGGCTTCAGCTACCAGTGTCCCCAGGGGCAGGTGATAGTGGCCGTGAGGAGCATCTTCAGCAAGAAGGAAGGTTCTGACAGACAATGGAACTACGCCTGCATGCCCACACCACAGAGCCTCGGGGAACCCACGGAGTGCTGGTGGGAGGAGATCAACAGGGCTGGCATGGAATGGTAAGGGCCAGTCACTGCACTGCACTGGGGCTGGGAGCATCTCTGCATATCCCTCCTCCTGGGGGCTGCTAGACTCTCAAGGAATATCAGTAACCAAAGCTTGGGCAAATCCCACCCCAAACCTCACCACTGCATACTCTGGGTGGAGCAGGGCTGCTGCTGAGCAGACTACATTATAGGACAAAAACCTGGGATGGAGAGTGTCTGTGGGAGATAGACTCCTCTGTGGCTCTGTTCCTTCCAGAAGCTGTTCTACCTACTCTCAGTTTGGGCAAGGGGCTGGTGTAGGTCTACGAGAAACTTGCTTACCAGACTACCAAAAGATATGTACAGAAACTAAAAGTAAGAAACTTTATAGCAATTTAAACTTGCTATGCCATCGGAATGGAATTTTTCTTTTTTAGCAATTTATTTTTACCATTTTACAAAAGTACTGGCCCACAGTAGTTTGGGAACAAGAAAAATAAACAATTGATCTCTCAGCACAGAGGGTTTGAGAACTATTGATTTAGAGCAAGTGAATGGAAAAGAGGGGACAAAGACATTTAGGCAAAGAAAAGTGGAATTAAATAGCTGTCTACTGCCTTGATTAAATGTGCTCTCTCAATTATGAGTACTGAGGTCCTTCTCTCTGCCTGAATTTAAAGTGGGTTTTATTGCTGGAAAATAGTTTACTAAAGGGTTTTGGAGAGAGGTGCTGTCTTCCCCTTACTGCATTCTGCCCTAAGCAGTGGCATGGAACATTTTTGAGTTTGTACTTTTTTGTGGGGTGTGATTGTCTCAGCTGGGTCTCAGCCCAGGTGCTTGGTCAGGAGCTCATCTTAGCAGGCATTGACTGCTAGGCTGATTGTTTACAACAGCCTAGATGGAACCAGCACTCTAGGAGGCTTGAAGGAGAGAATGGAGGAGGCAGTCCAGGGAGGAGGAAGCCCACCTGGAGGGCTGCTGCATGTGCTATCTGTAGAGCAACGCAGATGCGTGGCAATGAGTACTTAATGTAGTGGGGCTTGGAGGGGTCAAGCACAAAATCTGGCCAGGTGTGGCAGCTCACGCCTGTAATCCCAAGCACTTTGAGAGGCTGGGGAGGGAGGATCACTCGAGATCAAGAGTTCGAGACCAGCCTAGGCAACATAGCCAGACCCTATCTCTACAGAAAAAAAAAAAAAAAATTAGCCTGGTGTAGTTGCATGCAGCCTGTGGTCCTAGCTACTCAGGAGGCTAAGGTAGGAGGATCACTTGAGCCCAGGGAGTCGAGGCTGCAGTGAGCCATGTTCGCGCCACTGTATTCCCTCCTGGGTGGCAGAGCAAGACCCTGTTTTAAAAAAAAAAAAAATAGAAAAAAGAAAAAGCATAGAACCCTGGGGGACATAACCAGTAGAGAGGTGATGATGGGAAATCCAAGAGGAAGAAACACTGATGGGTGGGGGAGCCAGGCAAGAGTGCGGGCCTTTGAGTAATAACAACAGCTACCATTTATTGAGTGCTTACTCTGAGCAGGCTCCATGCTAAGTGCTTTACGTGGATCATCTCATGTAATGCTCAAAACAAATGTATATGCCATTTATAGGTAGACAAATTGCAGTCTAGAGATCCAGTATTTCCTAGGCTAGAAAGCTGGGGTTTGGATCCACAGAGTCTTTGCTTCAAAGAGTTTGTGCTTTGCCACAGTGATGGGCTCCTGAGAGGCTGCTGCCTCCACCCAGCGTGGGCTCCCACCCGACAGCTGACTCTGTCAGCAGAGCCAGTGCCACTGGACCAGATTCAGGGCAGTTCTTCCTCCTGGAGAGGGTGGGGACCTGCAAGACCATAGCAGAAGCCCAGCCCCAGAGGGATGAGCCCTACTTGGTTACCAGGACTGTGGAGGGGCTCAGCCGGACTGTAGAAGGGGTGGGGAGAGGACTCACACAGTCAGCAGCAGCTGAGGGTGCCGGGGCTGTGGAGGCTGCTTGGACAGCCTTTGTGGGCCATTCTCATCCACCCCCATGGCCTCTGGTAAGCAGATTTAGTTATTCAAAACCCCTTCTGACAGATGCTGATTCAGAGACCTGGCTTGCCTTGATTGTAGTCTCCATGACTCCTCACAGCCAGGCCCACTGCCTAATGTGGAGCATGGCAATGACCTAATTACAACTGTCCCTCCAGTCCTCACCTCTCAGGAGCACCATCACATGGGCGCGACTCCTTTCTAACAGCCCTTTTTAGAGCCACAGTCAAGCAGCACTCAGCCATGTTTCCCCAAGCCGTAGAGGAAGAGCCCTAGGCTCTGAGTCAGGAGGCCTGGGTCTGGATCCTGGTTCTAATGACTTGTGGTGTGACCTTGGCCCAGACGCTCAGCCCTCCAGTCTCCCGCCTCATTTGGAAAGTGAGCAGTCAGGCTGCATGATCTCTGAAGGCTCCACAGAGCTGTGGCTCACACCTGAAAACACTCTTGGCTTTTTCTTGCATTCTGTTGATCTTTGTGTTCATCCCTGATAGAGAGAGAAGCCAAATGATGTTTAGTTTTAAACTTGCCAACTGTGACTGGTTTGTCATGAACTCCCCAACTATTTGAAGAAAAGCAAAAGAGGAAGAAGGTGAAATAACATGATTTTATTTGGCTCATGGGAGTCAAGGGAAAAGCTGACAGGCGAGATACCTCTTCCACCTCCTCTTCCTCGGCATTTTTGGGTGTGCAGTGTCTAGTAATTTTGGTTTCCTTTCCTCCTTCCACCCTCTGTTGCCTCCTTCTCCCCCTCTACTAATCACAGGGTTGAAAACTCACAAACATGCAAAATAACTTCTTTACAATAAGATCCAGCTGCCCCAGGACTGACACGAATTACCCTGGAAGCACTTTTAAAAATGATTATGCCTTTGAGTTCAGGCTCCAGTCTCAGTGAAAAATCTGGAAGGAAAGAAATTGCTTATGGGCTGGGGAGCAATTACATCTTCACATTGGCTACAGGCTTAGTCTGTTCTCAGGGAACAGTTGTTGATGGTTTTGTGCAATTGGGCTGCCTTGTATAACCAAATTAGCTTTCAGGTTTATTTTAAAAGAGGGGAGGAGTCTCGAACATAGGCTTGACAATAGCACATAGGATCTGCTAAAAAGAAAATCTTTCTAATCAAAGTGCCATCTTTAAAAGGTGTTGCTATCATAGCTGAGTGGTCTGTGGTGCTGCCATTGATCACAGTTTCTCTGTTGAAAACCACCTCTTCAGGTGTCGGCTTCTGAAGTGTGGATGCTGGTCTCTGGCACTAACAACTGCCAGGAGGCCTTACCTGGGTCCTCATGAGTGGTATGTCACCATCCCAGGGCATGCCTAGGTTGGTCTCAGGGAATCTGCTCTAACTTGGGTCAGCACAGGCTGTAGGGCACTGGGTCCTGTGTAGAATAAGATGAAGGTGAAATTTTCTGGTGAGATTGAGCTACTGTGTGGTGGAAGGAGCCCTGGGCTTGGATGCAGGAAACCTGGATTCACAGCTCCTGCTCTTATCTGTGACATTCGGTATCTCATTCTGGCAAAAAAGAAAGAAAAGAAAGAAAGAAAGAAGAAAGAGAGAAAGAGAGAGAAAGGAGGGAGGGGGGAAGGAAGGAAGAAAGGAAGGGAGGGAGGGAGGAAGGAAGGAAAGAAGGAAGGAAGGGAGGGAAAGAGAAAGGAAAGGAAAGGAAAAGAAAGGAAAGGAAAGGAAGAAAAAGGAAGGTGTGACTCCCACCTCACAAGCTGTTACTTGTGTTACTGTGATACTTGTAGGATAAAGTATAAGAAAACTCTAAAGCAAATTGACGTCTAAAACAAATGCCTAGCACATCATGGGCAGGTAGTAAAAGTTTAGAGAATCTGAAATTGATGTGGCTGATGTTGGGCAAGCCAGCTTTCCACAGAGTCTGAGTTCAGAGGAAAAGTATTCCATTTATTGGCATCTACTTTTTACCCCGGGCTTCAAATAATCTCAAGGAGAAGTTTTGGAGTGGCAGTTTATGTTAGAGCTGAGTTTATGAATTCAATGACAAGCCACAGACTGGAGAAGAGGAGAAAGGCATCTATGCAACAGGGCTATGGCAGCATCGAGGTGCATTTGAAGGTGGATAGGTCGTGTGGGAACTCCGTTTTCCACGGTCGGACTATTTCCCTAATCTAAGCAAGACCAAGCCTCAGTGTAGTGCAGGGCAGTCGTCCTGAGTCATGGTTCTGAGTATTGAGTACTCACAGCGCCCACTTCCTCGGGGATGCTTTCCAAGACCACCTCCTCTCCCCACACATCTTGCTGTCTCCACTCCCTCAGCCTGCTTTGTTTCCTACAATGCGCTTGTCACTGCCTGATTGGCATTTGTTTCTTGTTTTGTCTCCCTCACTAAAATATAAGCTTCATGAACACAGGGGCTTTGTCTCATTCACCACTGTATCCCCAGTGCCTAGAAGAGTGCTGGTGCATAACAGGCCCTCAATACATACGCAGTGAAAGACCAAATCAGCGGTCCAAACCCCAGCCAGTGTCCCCACGGCTCTCCACAAGGAGGCCTGCAGGTTTTCCCACAGGGGAACTATTTTGCTTATGTCTTTGATTCCCAATATTCCAGTGTCTATAGTAGGGGTTCCAACTGTATTGTTCACATCTCATTTTGATTTATTGCATTTACCAACATGCAAGATGGTCTTTCAAGATTTCTTAAGGATCGCTAAAACGTGCACAGAGGATGGCTGACACACTTTGCCACCGCAGAATGAAGTTTTCATCAGGTTTTCATTCTGTCAATAATCTTAAGGTCTCGATCAACTTCAAAAATTGAAAGTAAATTCTTTATTTCAAAAGCCATAAGGACTAAATGCTGCACAGTAACCTATCCTGGTTTGACATTTGTGGAAGAACTGATGAAATCCAAATTCTGGAGTTTGGTGTTATACCAGGGTAAATTTCTTAGCATTTCTTAGCATTCCTAGACACTCTAGAGTTATGAAAATTAACATTAGAGGAACCTGGGTGAAGAGTATACGTGAATTTTGTGTGTTGTCTTTACAAGCATTCTGTAAGTCTAAAATTACTTCAAAATAAAATTTAAAAAATAAATATAAGGATGTGGCACAAACATAGTACAACAGAGTCATGGAATCCCAGCACTTGAGGGGGCCTTGGGCACAATCTAGAGCAACCTCCTTACCTCACAGAATAGGAATAAAGGCCGTGAGACTGAAGCAATTAAAAACTGAATAAAAACATTGCTGTCAGGTTGGGAACGTCATTCTCGTTTTACAAAAGTAGATATAAATATCAGCAGAAGGGGAGAGATGGGTCATGGAGCAATTCTGTTTGGAATTAGGAGAGAAATCCATAACTTTACGTAAGTATAGGTTCTGTGGCCCTAACCCTGATCTACATGGTGAGTTATGATTTATAGAGTATTCTTCATTTATATGTTCATTTGTTTATTCATTCACTACCAAATGGTTATTAGCACAAACTTTGCCAGGCGCCAGGAAGATGGAGATGAATAAAATACAGTCTATGCCCATGAGTTATTCAAAATCTAATATCGTTTGATCTTCACAACAGTATTGGAATCCAGGTGTTTCACACATGAGGAGGTTGCCCTTGCATGGCTAGCAGATGGCAGAGGGAGGACCTGAGCCAGCCAGCCTGATTCCACAGTGCTGTGGGTGATATGAAATGCTGATGTTATTTTTGTTCCTGGATAAAGCCATAGTGAGTGCTGACCTAAAAAAGATATCAAATCCACGTAAGGATGACTTCTGAGGGCAAGAAGGCTGAGTGTGGGAGAACAGGGTTATGACAGATCTAGGATTCTTGTCAACTTTCCATCTAGGTCACTCTCCTAAGTGCTAGGAATCAATTATCTGGGGGAACTTGAGCTCTGCAAAAATGATTGTTGGCTGCTCTTGTAAGGATGGCAAAAGCCCCCTCCTCCCAGGAGGGGATTTGCTTCTGTCTGGGAACCTGCAGGACACAATCTTCTTAATCAATAAGCGATTTCTGCAGAGTTAAGATGGTGTGTGTGTGTGTGTGTGTGTGTGTGTTTCTTTGAGGTATCTTGAAGTATTGAAAAGTTAACGAAGTTTGGAGTCAGAACAATTCTCAAAATGCAACCCCACTACTACCTTTACTCAAGTCATCTCAACTCTGAAATACTCAGCTTTCACATCTAAAACACACCTCCCTAGAACTGTTGTTGTGAGAATTAAATAAGATAATATATGTACATTAACGTGTGTCCTTACGGGAATTACTTATCTTCTCTAAACCTGAGTTTCCTTATACGTAAAATGGTGATGGCGGTGAGAAGCTCATTATTTGAGCCCATTTTATAGGATTGTTTTGATAACTAAAATAATTAATGCATGCATAGTGCTAGGCACAATGCCTGGCACATTGCAAGTCCTTGATAAAGGTTATTTATTATTGCTTTATCATGACTACTCTGTGGAAACTGAGACTCATGGAGACAAATAACACACAGCTGGTAAATTACAAAGCTGGAGTTGAAAACCAAATTGCTAGATTGCAGAGCCTCTGAAATACATCATTTTGCTTTTGGAACGTATAATTTAATCACAGTCTATAAATATTATGTGTACATTATAAGTGTCTTGAATATTTATTACCTTTTAATAGACACGGAGATAGCATTAGATCTCTCAGTTAAAAATATTATAATTGATATTCATAAATTCACATCAAATTTACTGTGATGCTAACGTAACTCATGCAATCCCTGCGTGACCTGGAATTGCTCTCAGGACATAAATGCATCTCACAAGATAATCTAGATCTTCTCAGAGGCCTTAGGGGAAGCCTGTCCTGCCTGTATTTTTCCAAAAAAAAAACTGAGGAATTTGTGTTTTGGGAGGCATTCTCGCTCTGTCCTGTGCTAGGTCTTTCTATCCAGAGATGCTGTTCTGCAGGTCATTTCTGCTTCACTGTGTTAAAACCTTGTAGACAGACTAGTAGACTTAAAACCTGGACATGGAAAAGACGGCAGAACTCTTACCCAGATGCAGGCAGGAAGAGAGCAGAATGTGTGCAACTTAACAGTATTTAAAGAGACTGTTCATATCCCCACCATGGTGGCAGGAGGATGAGCAGTAAATGGTGCAGTGTTCAAAAACTTTGCATTGTAGCCCCATGAGGCTACTCAGTGACAGTATGTGTTAGGTGAAATGTGTGATGGTGATATCAACATGTCACAAGGAAGGAAAGTTAGTATGATTTGGAATTGTCAAGAAAGGAAGACTCTTTGAAGGAGGAGAGGCTTGGTGTTGTCTTTTGTGCTCTGATATGTGCTTTCTGAGGCTCCTCTCAGTGTCCAATTGGAGAAGTTCAATCCTGACAATTTCTAATGTAGGCTCTGATATTTACTGAAAGTGATGTTTCGTGCCTAGGATGTAGCCTGTCTTTCTATTAAATTAAAGGTATTTTTATCATCATAGTAGTAATAACTATGACTTCTCCTGCCTTTCAATTATATACGTTGTGCCAGGTTCTATGCTACACTTGACATATAGCATCTCTTTACTTTTCATGTAATACTGTCAGGTTAAGAACTGTCATCCTAGTTTTACAGAAGTAGGTATAAATATCAGCAGAAGGGGAGAGATGGGTCGCGGAACAATTCTGTTTGGAATTAGCAGAGAAATCCAGAACTTTAAAGGCTTCTTTTACTGGGCAAACTTGCCCCCAACTGGATTTGTCTCTGTCCCTTGCCACTTCACTGCTCCACCGTCCCCACCCACTCTCCTATTTCTCTGCTCCTCTGTCTTTGGTACCAGTCTACTTATTTCCAGTATCTGTATTATCATAGTGTCTACTTATCAGTACCAGTGTCTGGTAATTCTGCCTGTCCAATGTCATAGTGTTTACTTATCAGTACCAGTATTCTGAAGAGATTTCAGACCAAGTGCAGCATCAGGTATAGAGTAAGTTCTAATGAATATTTGTCAAAAGACTTAATGAACATTCTAAAATTCTGTGGGCCTTTTTATAAATGCCTGATAGCAACTCAAAGAATTATTCTGGGGAAAATAGAATTAGCAAAAATCAAAGCTTTACTTTAAAAGAAAGAAACTCTTTTGGTATTATTTAAGACCTCATCCACCTTTGGGGCGGGGAAGAAATTTGGGAGTGTTAAGGATGCTGTGCCACAGGGAGTGAGCCACTGGTCTAGATCATAGGCAAAACTTCTCATAGTCCATCTCTGCAGTGGGGTTGGAAACTGGCTAACAGCCCTTGAAACACGTGTGTGTCTGTGAAGCTGGGAAGAAAAAGACCAGCACAACCAGCCCATCTATTATCTAATGGAATTTTGAGAGTTCTTGACCAAGATGGTGCTGCTTCCTTTTACCTTGTTCCTCACTTGACTCAACCCTACACCACCTAAAGTCCAAACTTCTTAGCAAGTCCAACTTCTAAAATAGTACAGAGGGGTTCACCAACAAAACCAGACACTCACACACCTTGCAAATGCTCTGTAATTCTGCCTGTCCAATGGCTTTGGACTTGGTAAAGAATGCAGCCAACAAGAAGTCCTGTCCAGCATACCAATCAGAGCTGTGGGACCATCACGAAGAGATGTATTGTATTCCTTGAGAGCTCATGAACATGACCTTTGACCTCAAATGAATCTGAGTTTGGGTCCTGGCTCTTCCAGTTACTATCTTGGCCGAGAGTTTTGTAAGCATTATTGCTGACTCCACACAGTGCCTTAGGTGAGGCTCCACAAAGCATGTAAAGGTCAGGCCTAGGACTAGAACTCACGTCTGCTGATTCCTCAACAAGGGCTGTTGCCCCTGCACCCCACTGCTTTTATGTTTTACTATTGCAGATATAGGAGGAAGTCTTCCATTTTAGCTTTCAGGGTGATGGCCCTGAGATAAATCATCTTAAGAAAGTCCCTTTCTCAGAATAGGTTCACAAATGTGTTTTCAGAGGAGGAGTAATTACCTTGTGACTTTCCTTCTAGAAAGTTTCCAGTGTCAGATGGAGCAGGGCTAACAATGCTCCTGTTTCTGAAACTGAAATTGAACCTCAGCCTTCAAAGAGGTGGTAAGAAAAAAAAAGTATGTCTTCTCAGACGGGAAGGAGAGTCTTTAAGTAAGGTACAAGTGCCCTCCTGCTCTAAGGAAATAGTCTTATTTCCTTAGAGCTGCAGTCATGTCATACAATTCACCAGGATATTAGCCATTGTATTGGCGACTTTTAGGAACTCCTCACTCACATCCATGAAGGGGCCTGAAACTCCCTCCAAGTAGTTTCCCTCCAAGCAGAATAGAGCATTGAGCCACTGCTCTGTTCTCCAGGCCATTCAGGGGCAACAACCAGGTGCTGTGAAGTGAGTCAGAGCATTAGTCATTTGACCGCTACCCCATCTCTTTTTTTTTTTTTCTTTTTCAGTTGTTTTTTTTTTTAATATACTTTAAGTTTTAGGATACATGTGCACAATGTGCATGTTGAGTTTGGGTAACTTTAGCAATGCAATCCCTGCCAGTTCCCCCAGTTCTGTTCCATTTAAAAGTTGCCTCTCTTCTCACCTAGCTCTGTGTTTGTAATCCTGCAGCTATGGCCAGTGTTTAGGTGAGTCTTGTTAAATAAGGAGCTTTGTTAAAAGTGAAAATGATAGGAATGGAGGAGAGGAATGCCCAAAGCTATATGTATTTTGCCCCCTCATCATGGAGCTGTAGGGAGAAGATGGAAGCAAGAAAAGGGATTGCTCACCCAAGATCCATGTAAACTACTTGGAGGGAGTTTCAGGGCCCTTAATGGAATTGAGTGATGAGCTCTTAAAAGTCAATTCTGCCTCCAATAATGGGACATAGTCGGGTCACTCATTCGGTCCCTCATTCTTCTATTAAACATTTGCTGGACAACAGTGTCAGACACTGCATGGAATACTACTTCCTGAGAGTGGTAAGGCATACTAAAATACCTGTTCTCCAAAGTGGGTGGCTAAGGCATCCAACCTCATTGAGCTTTGTTTTAGGGAAACAGCAGCTCAGGGAGGGCCTATGAATCCACCAGTGTTTCACTGATTAGAGACAGGGGAGCCAAGGGACAGCTTTTACAAAGCAGGCTCATAATTACTGTGTAGACTAAATGTAAATATAATGACACTAATAAGCAATTTATTAATCCCAGGAATTTTACATGCATTGTCTTATTTGATCTTCACAATAACTTTAATACATATGTGCTATTATTACGCCCATTTTACAGATGAGGAAACTGAGGCTATTAGAGGGCATGAAGCCCGCCCAGATGACACAGCTAAGAACAGTGGAGCCATCCAGCTGCATAGCCAATGCTCTTAGCCACTCTACTATCTGCTCCCCACAGTGTGAAAAGGTACCCCCACAAAGATCCGGCTCTGGAAGGAATGCTTTCATATACCAAACTCCTGAACAGGCTCACTCTACCAAAATGTGAAGGCAATCAAACCAAAGCTGGAGGAGGAGGGTTATGTTTGGTTATCTAACTTTCACTATATGTTCTTAGGCTCTGAGCCTGTAGGGTCCAAATAATCTTCACAGGGCAGAGTTATCTGAGGTGGTGTGTGAGAAAGTGACACACACTTCCCGTACAGGCACTGGGGCCAGCAGCCTGGCCAACAGCTGGCGGGGAATTTGTGGAACTTGGATTGCCTTCAGAACTGGTACTCCATGAAACAGTTCAGCTTATCTTCCTACATTTATTTTTACTTAGGGGAACTTACCCCCATGGGAGCTCTGTCCCCTATAGGGGTCTGAGTACACAAGACAAACCAAAACAATGGAACAACAGCTCCGTGGAAACCACAGCCCAGCTCAGTTCTGAAAGGGCTTCGTTTTAGAGGAAGGCAGCATTTTAGTGATGGTAGGAGAACAGGTCACAGAGAGCACTAGCTTGTGGCAACCTTCTCTTTTTGGACACATATGAGTTTTGCTTATGATTCTTAGAGCTTCATATTGAAATTACCTCTCACCTACTTTACTAAGAATTAGGATAGAATAGACCACCCTGGTAGATCAGCCCCTAAAGCTACCTTTCCACCATATCATGAGTCTAGTCCATCCCACTCATAGAGCTTGCTGAAATATGCCAGGCATTTACAAGTGATTAGTATACTCCTGATGAGATGCGAGCAATGGTAGAGTAAAGAAGGCTACATCAGCCATATGCAGAAAATTGAAACTGGACCCCTTCCTTACACCTTATACAAAAATTAACTCAAGATGAATTAAAGACTTAAATGTAGAACCCAAAACCATAAAAACCCCAGAAGAAAACCTAGACGATACCATTGAGGACACAGGCATGGGCAAAGACTTCATAACAAAAAACACCAAAAGCAATTGCAACAAAAGCTAAAATTGACAAATGGGATCTAATTCAACTAAAGAGCACCTGCATACCAAAAGAAACTATCATCAGAGTGAACAGGCAACCTACTGAATGGGAGAATATTTTTGCAAACTACCCATCTGACAAATGTCTAACATCCAGAATCTACAAGGACATTAAACAAATTTACAAGAAAAGAAGAAACAATCCCATCAAAAAGTAGGGAAAGTGTATGACCAGACACTTCTCAAAAGAAGACATTTATGTGGCCAACAAACATATGAAAAAAAGCTCAACCTCACTGATCATTAGAGAAATGCTGATCAAAACCACAATAAGATACCATCTCATGCCAGTCAAAATGGTGTTTATTAAAAAGCCAAGAACCAACAGATGCTGGCAAGGCTGTGGAGAAATAGGAATGCTTTTACACTGTTGGTGGGAATGTAAGTTAGTTCAACCATTGTAGAAGACAATGTGGTGATTCCTCAAGGATCTAGAACCAGAAATACCATTTGACCCAATAATCCCATTACTGGGTATATACCCAAAGGACTATAAATTATTCTACTGTAAAGACACATGCACAGGTATGTTTATTTCAGCACTATTTGCAATAACAAAGACATGGAACCAACCTAAATGCCCATCCATGATAGACTGGATAAAGCAAATGTGGTACATATACACCATGGAATACTATGCAGCCATAAAAAGGAATGAGATCATGTCCTTTGCAGGGACATGGATGAAGCTAGAAGCCATCATCCTCAGCAAACTAACACAGGAACAGAAAATCAAACAGTGAATGTTCTCACTCATAAGTGGAAGTTGAACAATGAGAACACATTGACACAGGGAGGGGAACAACACACACTGGCACCAGTCAGGGGGTGGAGTGTGAGGAGGGGGAGAGCATTAGGACAAATAGCTAATGCATGCGGGGCTTAAAACCTAGATGACAGGTTGATAGGTGCAGCAAACTACAATGGCACACATATACCTATATAATAAACCTGTACATTCTGCACTTGTATCCTGGAACTTAAAGTAAAATAAAAGAAAATTTTAAAACCTAGATACATGTATAATAAACTACACAGTTACAAATACCAAAAAAAAAAAAAGGCTAGATCATCAAAGAGCCATAGGTCTCAATTTACACCTTAACCTGCATTATTGAGCCCCTATAGCTGAGTTTTCTAGTCTGCCAGAACTTCTTACAATGCTGGGAACAGGGAATTCAAGCTAATTTAAATGGTTGACTGAATACCGAGCCCATCTCTCGATTCTTCTCGCAACACAATAGCAAAGTGATTGATACAGAACAGTAGTAGAGTATGAGATGTTTAATGAATGAATGAATGAATAAATGCATATTTGAATTATATATATTAGGTGAATAAATGAATAACAAGTAATAAATAATAAATTTAAAAGGACATGATTTCTGATGACGGACAAGTAATGTATTTATTTATTTATTTATTTATTTATTTTTATTTTTTTTAATTATACTTTAGGTTTTAGGGTACATGTGCACAATGTGCAGGATTGTTAGATATGTATCCATGTGCCATGTTGGTTTGCTACACCCATTAACTTGTCATTTAGCATTAGGTATATCTCCTAATGCTGTCCCTCCCCCCTCCCCCCACCCCACAACAGTCCCTGGAGTATGATGTTCCCCTTCCTGTGTCCATGAGTTCTCACTGTTCAATTCCCACCTATGAGTGAGAACATGCGGTGTTTGGTTTTTGTCCTTGCGATAGTTTACTGAGAATGATGTTTTCCAGTTTCATCCATGTCCCTACAAAGGACATGAGCTCGTCGTTTTTTATGGCTGCATAGTATTCCATGGTGTATATGTGCCACATTTTCTTAATCCAGTCTATCGTTGTTGGACATTTGGGTTGGTTCCAAGTCTTTGCTATTGTGAATAGTGCCGCAATAAACATACGTGTGCATGTGTCTTTATAGCAGCATGATTTATAGTCCTTTGGGTATATACCCAGTAATGGGATGGCTGGGTCAAATGGTATTTCTAGTTCTAGATCCCTGAGGAATCGCCACACTGACTTCCACGATGGTTGAACTAGTTTACAGTCCCACCAACAGTGTAAAATTGTTCCTATTTCTCCACAGCCTCTCCAGCACCTGTTGTTTCCTGACTTTTTAATGATGGCCATTCTAACTGGTGTGAGATGATATCTCACTGTGGTTTTGATTTGCATTTCTCTGATGGCCAGTGATGATGAGCATCTTTTCATGTGTTTTTGGGCTGCATAAATGTCTTCTTTTGAGAAGTGTCTGTTCATGTCCTTCACCCACTTTTTGATGGGGTTGTTTTTTTCTTGTAAATTTGTTTGAGTTCATTGTAGATTCTGGATATTAGCCCTTTGTCAGATGAGTAGATTGCAAAAATTTTCTCCCATTCTGTAGGTTGCCTGTTCACTCTGATGGTAGTTTCTTTTGCTGTGCAGAAGCTCTTTAGTTTAATGAGATCCCATTTGTCAATTTTGCCTTTTGTTGCCATTGCTTTTGGTGTTTTAGACATGAAGTCCTTGCCCACGCCTATGTCCTGAATGGTATTGCCTAGGTTTTCTTGTAGGATTTTAATGGTTTTAGGTCTAACATGTAAGTCTTTAATCCATCTTGAATTAATTTTTGTATAAGGTGTAAGGAAGGGATCCAGTTTCAGCTTTCTACATATGGCTAGCCAGTTTTCCCAGCACCATTTATTAAATAGGGAATCCTTTCCCCATTTCTGGTTTTTGTCAGGTTTGTCAAAGATCAGATAGTTGTAGATATGCGGCATCATTTCTGAGGGCTCTCTTCTGTTCCATTGATCTATGTCTCTGTTGTGGTGCCAGTACCATGCTGTTTTGGTTGCTGTAGCCTTGTAGTATAGTTTGAAGTCAGGTAGTGTGATGCCTCCAGCTTTGTTCTTTTGGCTTAGGATTGACTTGGCGATGTGGGCTCTTTTTTAGTTCCATATGAACTTCAAAGTAGTTTTTTCCAATTCTGTGAAGAAAGTCATTGGTAGCTTGATGGGGATGGCATTGAATCTATAAATTACCTTGGGCAGTATGGCCATTTTCACGATATTGATTCTTCCAACCCATGAGCATGGAATGTTCTTCCATTTGTTTGTATCCTCTTTTATTTCATTGAGCAGTGTTTGTAGTTCTCCTTGAAGAGGTCCTTCACATCCCTTGTAAGTTGGATTCCTAGGTATTTTATTCTCTTTGAAGCAATTGTGAATGGGAGTTCACTCCTGATTTGGCTCTCTGTTTGTCTGTGATTGTTGTACAAGAATGCTTGTGATTTTTGTATATTGATTTTGTATCCTGAGACTTTGCTGAAGTTGCTAATCAGCTTAAGGAGATTTTGGGCTGAGACGATGGGGCTTTCTAGATATACAATCATGTCATCTGCAAACAGGGACAATTTGACTTCCTCTTTTCCTAATTGAATACCCTTTATTTCCTTCTCCTGCCTGATTGCCCTGGCCAGAACTTCCAGCACTATGTTGAATAGGAGTGGTGAGAGAGGGCATCCCTGTCTTGTGCCAGATTTGAAAGGGAATGCTTCCAGTTTTTGCCCATTCAGTATGATATTGGCTGTGGGTTTGTCATAGATAGCTCTTATTATTTTGAGATACTTCTCATCAATACCTAATTTATTGAGAGTTTTTAGCATGAAGGGTTGTTGAATTTTGTCAAAGGCCTTTTCTGCATCTATTGAGATAATCATGTGGTTTTTGTCTTTGTTTCTGTTTATATGCTGGATTACATTTATTGATTTGCGTATGTTGAACCAGCCTTGCATCCCAGGGACGAAGCCCACTTGATCATGGTGTATAAGCTTTTTGATGTGCTGCTGGATTTGGTTTGCCAGTATTTTATTGAGGATTTTGCATCAATATTCATCAAGGATATTGGTCTGATATTCTCTTTTTAGGTTATGTCTCTGTCAGGCTTTGGTATCAGGATGATGCTGGCCTCATAAAATGTGTTAGGGAGGAATCCCTCTTTTTCTATGGATTGGAATAGTTTCAGAAGGAATGGTACCAGTTCCTCCTTGTACCTCTGGTAGAATTCGGCTGTCAATCCATCAGGTCCTGGACTCTTTTTGGTTGGTAAGCTATTGATTATTGCCACAATTTCAGAGCCTGTTATTGGTCTATTCAGAGATTCAACTTCTTCCTGGTTTAGTCTTGGGAGGGCGTATTTGTCGAGGAATTTATCCATTTCTTCTAGATTTTCTAGTTTATTTGCATAGAGGTGTTTGTAGTATTCTCTGATGGTAGATTGTATTTCTGTGGGATCGGTGGTGATATCCCCTTTTTCATTTTTTATTGCATCTATTTGATTCTTCTCTCTTTTCTTCTTTATTAGTCTTGCTAGCTGTCTATCAATTTTGTTGATCTTTTCAAAAAACCAGTTCCTGGATTCATTAATTTTTTGAAGGGTTTTTTGTGTCTCTATTTCCTTCAGTTCTGCTCTGATTTTAGTTATTTCTAGCCTTCTGCTAGCTTTTGAATGTGTTTGCTCTTGCTTCTCTAGTTCCTTTAATTGTGATGTTAGGGTATCAATTTTGGATCTTTCCTGCTTTCTCTTGTGGGCATTTAGTGCTATAAATTTCCCTCTACACACTGCTTTGAATGTGTCCCAGAGATTCTGCTATGTTGTGTCTTTGTTCTCATTGGTTTCAAAGAACATCTTTATTTTGCCTTCATTTCATTATGTACCCAATAGTCATTCAGGAGCAGGTTGTTCAGTTTCCATGTAGTTGAGCGGTTTGAGTGAGTTTCTTAATCCTGAGTTCTAGTTTGATTGCACTATGGTCTGAGAGACAGTTTGTTATAATTTCTGTTCTTTTACATTTGCTGAGGAGAGCTTTACTTCCAACTATGTGGTCAATTTTGGAATAGGTGTGGTGTGGTGCTGAAAAAATGTATATTCTGTTGATTTGGGGTGGAGAGTTCTGTAGATGTCTCTTAGGTCCACTTTGTGCAGAGCTGAGTTCAATTCCTGGATATCCTTGTTAACTTTCTGTCTCGTCGATCTGTCTAATGTTGACAGTGGGGTGTTAAAATCTCCCATTATTATTGTGTGCGAGTTTAAGTCCCTTTGTAGGTCACTCAGGACTTGCTTTATGAATCTGGGTGCTCCTGTGTTGGGTGCATATATATTTAGGCTAGTTAGCTCTTCTTGTTGAATTGATCCCTTTACCATTATGTAATGGCCTTCTTTGTCTCTTTTTATCTTCGTTAGTTTAAAGTCTATTTTATCAGAGACTAGGATTGCAACCCCTGCCTTTTTTTGTTTTCCATTTGCTTGATAGATCTTCCTCCATCCCTTTATTTTGAGTCTATGTGTGTCTCTGCACGTGAGATGGGTTTCCTGAATACAGCACACTGATGGGTCCAGACTCCTTATCCAGTTTGCCAGTCTGTGTCTTTTAATTGGAGCATTTAGCCCATTTACATTTAAAGTTAATATTGTTATGTGTGAATCTGATCCTGTCATTATGATGTTAGTTGGTTATTTTTCTCGTTAGTCGATGCAGTTTCTTCCTAGCCTCAATGTCTTTACAATTTGGCATGTCTTTGCAGGGGCTGGTACCGGTTGTTCCTTTCCATGTTTAGTGCTTCCTTCAGGAGCTCTTTAGGGCAGGCCTGGTGGTGATAAAATCACTCAGCGTTTGCTTGTCTGTAAAGTATTTTATTTCTCCTTCACTTATGAAGCTTAGTTTGGCTGGATATGAAATCCTGGGTTGAAAATTCTTTTCTTTAAGAATGTTGAATATCGGTCCCCACTCTCTTCTGGCTTGTAGGGTTTCTGCCAAGAGATCAGCTGTTAGTCTGATGGGCTTCCCTTTGTGGGTAACCCAACCTTTCTCTCTAGCTGCCCTTAACATTTTTTCCTTCATTTCAACTTTGGTGAATCTGACAATTATGTGTCTTGGGGTTGCTCTTCTCGAGGAGTATCTTTGGGGCATTCTCTGTATTTCCTGAATCTGAATGTTGGCCTGCCTTGCTAGATTGGGGAAGTTCTCCTGGATAATATCTTGCAGAGTGTTTTCCAAGTTGGTTCCATTCTCCCTGTCATTTTCAGGTACACCAATCAGACGTAGGTTTGGTCTTTTCACATAGTCCCAAATTTCTTGGAGGCTTTGTTCATTTCTTTTTATTCTTTTTTCTCTAAACTTCCCTTCTTGCTTCATTTCATTCATTTCATCTTCCATCAGGATACCCTTTCTTCCAGTTGATCGCATCGGCTACCGAGGCTTCTGCAATCTTCGTATAGTTCTCAATACTTGGCTTTCAGCTCCATCAGCTCCTTTAAGCCCTTCTCTCCATTAATTATTCTAGTTATCCATTCATCTAATTTTTTTTTCAAAGTTTTTAACTTCTTTGCTATTGTTTGAATTTCCTCCCGTAGCTCGGAGTAGTTTGATCATCTGAAGCCTTCTTCTCTCAACTCGTCAAAGTCATTCTCCGTCCAGCTTTGTTCCGTTGCTGGTGAGGAACTGCATTCCTTTGGAGGAGGAGAGGTGCTCTGCTTTTTAGATTTCCAGTTTTTCTGCTCTGTTTTTTCCCCATCTTTGTGGTTTAATCTACTTTTGGTCTTTGATGATGGTGATATACAGATGGGTTTTTGGTGTGGATGTCCTTTCTGTTTGTTAGTTTTCCTTCTACCAGACAGGACCCTCAGCTGCAGGTCTGTTGGAGTTTGCTAGAGGTCCACTCCAGACCCTGTTTGGCTGGGTGTCAGCAGCGGTGGCTGCAGAACAGTGGAATTTTGTGAGACCACAAATTCAGCTGTCTGATAGTTCCTCTGGAAGTTTTGTCTCAGAGGAGTACCCGGCTGAGTGAGATGTCAGTCTGTCCCTACTGGGGGGTGCCTCCCAGTTAGGCTGCTTGGGGGTCAGGGACCCACTTTAGGAGGCAGTCTGTCCATTCTCAGATCTCCAGCTGCGTGCTGGAGAACCACTACTCTCTTCAAAGCTGTCAGTCAGACAGGGACATTTAAGTCTGCGAGGTTCCTGCTGAATTTTTGTTTGTCTGTGCCCTGCCCCAGAGGTGGAGCCTACAGAGGCAGGCAGGCCTCCTTGAGCTGTGGTGGGCTCCACCCAGTTCGAGCTTCCTGGCTGCTTTGTTTACCTAAGCAAGCCTGGGCAATGGCGGGCGCCCCTCCCCCAGCCTCACTGCTGCCTTGCAGTTTGATCTCAGACTGCTGTGCTAGCAATCAGCGAGACTCTGTGGGCATAGGACCCTCCGAGCCAGGTGCGGGACACAATCTCCTGGTGTGCCGTTTTCCAGACCCATTGGAAAAGCGCAGTATTAGGTTGGGACTGACCCGATTTTCCAAGTGCTGTCTGTTACCCCTTTCTTTGACTAGGAAAGGGAACTCCCTGACCCCTTGCGCTTCCCGAGTGAGGCAATGCCTCGCCCTGCTTTGGCTCATGCACAGTGCGCTGCACCAACTGTCCTGCACCCACTGTTTGGCACTCCCTAGTGAGATGAACCTGGTACCTCAAACAGAAATGCAGAAATCACCCGTCTTCTGTGCCGCTCAGGCTGGGAGCTGTAGACCAGAGCTGTTCCTATTCGGCCATCTTGGCTCCACCAGACCATACCTAAGTAATATATTTAATATCTAATTTTGTTAGATCTGCAAGTTTATTTTCAGCAATGGAAAAGAATAAATGAAATCTAGTTGTTGATAATGTTACAATTTGTGTGTCAGCAAGGCCTCTCTCACCAGTCAGCACACGGTACTTATTTTATGCATTATATTTTCTAGAAACTTATCTTCCCATGAAATACAAGATTGCAATCCAGCAGCTGTCTGGCCATGCACATAGACAACTGCCTGCTCTGACTCTGCCCACTCATAAGAGGGGACAGACCAATGGCTGGGATGGTGGGAAATGCAAAGAAAGAGAGGTAGCTGAAGAACTATTTTGGAAGGGTTTGTGAAAGAGTTCATTCTATAAGGTGGAAATCCACTGGATTTCATCAAAGGCCATGGATCACCATACCCATCTGGGCTTTGCATGCTGTGTAGGGGCAGAACAAATGATCATCCTTGTGCTCAATTTCCAGGGTTCTGCTGTTAAGCAGAAGAAATGTTTTATTTGAAATTCATCAATACATTGTGCTTCTCTTTGTCTTCTTTTTATTTTAAATTCCAGTAAAATGAATTATAGTATCTTTTATTTTAAATGACATGAATAATACAATCTTGAATTTGTAAAATTCTACATGTAAAATTCTAGATCCTGGATAAGTAGCAAGAACAGTGGAAATGCCCTGACTGTATAGAGCTTATGGTCTTGCGGGCGGTAGAAAGATTCCTGGATAAGTAGCAAGAACTGTGGAAATCCACTGTGGCCAGGTAGAAAATAGTGTTCTCATCCCACAGCAAAAAGCGGCAAGCCTGAAGACACCATAGGAATTGGGCCCAGGAATGGGAGAAAATCATACTAGAGATGGAACAAAGGAAGAAATGATTGTACTATTCTAAGCCAATGTTTAGTTCGAAAGGTGCTGTGAAGACCAGCGGCAGCACAGGTAGAATGAAAGAGCAAGGATTATTTCTGGTCTGTGGACGGGAGTGGAGTGGTTATATATTTGAAGAATTAGGACTAGGCAGCTAGGACAGGAAAGGGATCTTTAGAGAGAGTTTGAGGCATTCAATTGGCCTGTTGCAACTCTGTAAGGACTGCCTCCACAACCAGGATTCTTGGTGGCCACCGGGAATAGAATTCTGAGCAAAACATGCCCTGGCTTTGTAGAGCTTATGGTCTTGTGGGTGGTAGAAAGATTCCTGCGTAAGTAGCAAGAACCCAGGTTGTGGTCCCAGATTTCCTACTGGGCTGCCCTGGGCACATTCACCATGCCCATCTGGGCTTTGCATGCTGCATAGGGGCAGAACGAATGATCATCCTTGTGCTCAATTTCCAGGGCTCTACTCTTAGGCAGAAGAAATGTTTATTTGAAATTCATCAATACGTTGTGCTTCTCTTTGTCTTCTTTTTATTTTAAATTCCAGTAAAATGAATTATAATATCTTTTATTTTAAATGGCATGAATAATACAATCTCAAATTTGTAAAATTCTAAATGTAAAATTCTAGATCCACCCATTTATGCAGGCTTCCATCTAACAATATATATTGAAAGAGGTATGACGGGGCAGTGTTCTCTAAATTTTGTTCAGTTAGAAAATTCTGAGTCACTTAAATTTTAATGGTGGGGCTATATTATTTCTACAAATATAATAAAGACTACTATTTGCATAAAATGGAATAAATTGTTAGGAATCTAGGTCAGAGAAAGAGTGTGTAACTGTGGCAGTGGGGTCTTGGGGAGGGATCTGTGTACGTGTCACTGTTCTTAGGTTCCTGGGGTTGTCTTCTCTTTAGGTACCAGACGTGCTCCAACAATGGGCTGGTGGCAGGATTCCAGAGCCGCTACTTCGAGTCAGTGCTGGATCGGGAGTGGCAGTTTTACTGTTGTCGCTACAGCAAGAGGTGCCCGTATTCCTGCTGGTGAGTCTGGCAGCCGACCAAACCCTCATGACTGCTGGGGTAGGAGAGGCACCTAGGAAGTGCTCTGGCCCCTGTTTCTAGCTTCAGGTAAACTTGAGGGTCACACACAAGCCTGGAAGGCAGCGCTGGCATATAGACAAGAATGAATGAATGACTTAGGAGGTTGTTCCTGCCAAGAGGGATCTTTAGGGTTATCCAACCCCCCACATCCTTCTTTTGGCAGCAAAGAAAACAGAACCATAGAGGCGGCAGTGACTGGCCCAAAGTCACCCACCTACTCTGTGGGAATGCCAAGTCTTAAGCTTAGCCTACTGACTCCCATCCCAGTGCTGTTCTCCTTCTCCCCAACTTCTGGCAACTTCTCATCACATCCAAGGCTGCAGGGACTATTTGGGAACCTAGTTTCCTGCAGTCTCTCTCTGGGAGAAACCAAACCTCTCATGGGTCATAGTCTAGTACATAGTTATACACAGAAATAATTAAAAATTAAAAATTAAAAAAAAAGATTGTGCTGTTTTCCGGATCCATTTGGAATTCCAGCCTCTGGTATTTTGTTTCTTTCCCTATCCCTGGGCTGATGCCGAATATCTCCTGACCCAGCCTTCCGACTGACTAGGAGAATGTGTATATTGTCATTTGCCCTGATGCCTTACATTGGGTGTTGATAACACAACTGGCGCAGGTTTTTTTAATCTGAAAACAAGCCAGGCATTTCTGCCTTGGGCAAGGGGATCCACAAGTGTCAACATGTGAAGGTTGGCTCCCTCAAGTGATTGATCTCTCTACAGTTTGATGCTTGCAAGGACAGCTTCACAGGTCATGCTTACTCTTTGCAATCAGATAGCTTACTCCACAGATGCCCAGTGGCACACAGTATCTCTAGGGATACAAAGCCCCAAAAGCTTAACGTTTTTCTTTTTAAAGTAAGGACCGATAGTAAATTCAGAGCTCAAAGTCACCTGTCCCTGTATGATGGAGCAGAAACCTCCTCTAGTTCTTCAAAACTGCTTCCATAAAGCAGTTTTTACTCCTCCACAGCGGGTGAACAGGCCTGGCAAAGGATTATGATGCAACTGGGTTAGGTCCTGAACCAAAGACCTAAAGATCTCTTGCAGTGGAGGAGGTAGAAGGATCACTAGTTTGGGCAAAAAGAAACTTGAGTTTCAGTCTCTGTGCTGGCCTCTCCTCGCTTCCCTCCCCTCTTTCCCCTTTCCCCTTCTCCCCTCCCTCTCATAACTCTGCAGGCTCAAGCACATCACCTAAAATGATGACCACCTTTTTTGAGTCTCCAAGATGTTTAAGACTCTGATGAAAACTACAGACCTTGTCTTCAGTGGGGGAAATGCACTTAGCATGTTAATACAAAAGTTTGCAGAGAATTTCGGGAGTCCTTAAACTACCTGAAGGCCATTCATGAACACACTGCCAAGAACCCCTGGCTCATAAGTTGAAATTTCAAGGACTAGAAGATCTTTCAGGTTGTGCTGAACCCTAAAAATGTCTTAACTCCAAAGGCACTTTTGCAAAAGATGATCCAGATGCCAGAACTGTTTTGAGAGGATGAAGGAGGTTCCAAAGATGAGTGTGCCCCAATGAAAGGGGAGAATAGGTAGGAGCTTGGCCTCCACAAATCTCTCATTCCTGGTCTATTAACAGAATGGCACTTCCCACAAGGAAACCAGCCTCCCTTTGTTGCAAGGCATTAAAAGCTAGTTAAAATGTATGTAAATTACCTGAAAGAGCAAGCAAAACCTAATAGTCAGCGAATTTACTTACTACATTAGTATAACTTTCCCTGAATCAGACTCCAAAGGAACACATCAGGGCTGGGGTATGCTGGGTGGCTAAGAAGAGTGGGTTCAGGAGCAGGGGAAAGAGTGAGGAGGTGAGGAGGCAGCCCTGCACGGGCTGCAGTGGGGAGGAAGGGGAACATGGACAGCCTAGGGGCAGCTGGAGCCTGGATGTCAGTGGCTGTGTCTCTGTGCCCTTTGTAGATGCCTCTGTCACAGCACTTTCTGCATTTTACCACCTGTGTACAGTTGCTCCTCTCTACCTGGACTGCCAGTGTCTGGAGGATATGGGGCCACTCACTGATCTTTGTATTTTCAATGCCCAGTATAGTGCTTGGAACATAGTGACTTCTTAACAACTGTTGAACAAATACCCACATTAACAATTGTGGAGGGTGTATATAATGTGAAGTGGCCCAGAAAATATAATTTTCTTACATAAAATTTTCTGTACTCTCCCCCATCCCTCCACTTCTGCCTAGAATATAAGCTCTACACAAGCAGAGATCTTTGTGCTGGCATATGCCAAGCCCTATAAATAATGCCAGGCACATAGCGTTTGTTTGGATGAACGAATGACTTCAGCCTACTTTTTGTTATGAGCATTAAATAAGGTAATATATTTCTGGCCTTGCCACTGTCTATGATCACACAGAGCTGACCTGTCTTGAAGCAGAGTCCCCTTCACCCTCCCAGATGCAGGAGAGACCCAGCCTCCTCACCAACTAACAGGACATTCAAAGGCAAACTCTGCCCAGGAACAACCTGGCAGGTGTCAGGTCATTGCAGGAAGCAGAACTTGAGAGAGGGGTTGGTTATGCAGAGGAGCAAGACATGTGACCAGTTGGACAGTCTGTTGTTGGATTTACTAACTCATTCTTCCCCAGGCAGAGAGGAGTAAGCTGAGGCAGCAACATTCCTCATCACGGCAAGGCCCGAGGTCTCTGCAGAGATGAGTGGGAGAGCCTGCTGTGTCTGTGGCCATGCCATCATGGCTGGCTGGCCCCTGCCCAAACAGAACAACAACAGGGAGTGGGCTTGGGCCTCAAGGCTTTGGGTGATCAGGCAGGCAAGGAACTAAGGCTCACTGGTTTTAGAAAAGTTGTCAAGGCCGGGCGTGGTGGCTCACACTTGTAATCCCAGCACTTTGGGACGCCGAGGTGGGCAGATCACAAGGTCAGGAGATCGAGACCATCCTGGCTGACACGATGAAATGCCATTTTCTACTAAAAATACAAAAAAAAAAAAAAAAATTAGCCGGGCGTGGTGGCAGGCACCTGTAGTCCCAGCTACTCGGGAGGCTGAGGCAGGAGAATGGCGTGAACCCAGGAGGCGGAGCTCACAGTGAGCCGAGATCACGCCACTGCACTCCAGCCTGGGTGACAGAGTGAGACTCTGACTCAAAAATAAGAAAAAAAAAAGAAAGAAAAGTTGTCAAACAGCAGAAATAAGGGGTGGATGAAAGTATGTGTGAGAGAAAGGGGTAAGCATCTAAATCTTCCTGGAATTCCCATATTCCATGGATCTCTGGGATCTGTGTTAACACTCTGAGCATTGCTTCTTGAAGCTTTTCCTATCTGTTTATTTGAATGCTGAGACCTGAAAAAGACAGGTCTTTGTGTTTCCAGTTCCACCGTTGTTTTAATGATGCCCCAGGTTTCCAGTGGTCACCTGGAGACTGGTTCCAGGATACTTCTGCTTCCCCAAAGATACTAGGTATCGTTCCTCTCACGTACTTTAGAAATGACTTCTCAAGCTCCCTTAGATGCAATTCACCAGCTAAGATGCTAAAAATGTAATGATCATATAGACATATATGTCGGAACAAAGTCTCAACGTTAAAGATTGATAGATAAAGATGAGCAATTTTGAGTTGCCAGAGATATCCATGTCTCTGCTGACAAGGTTTACCCAAAGCCTTTATCTGCAATGACTTCACCACTCCCCACCCACCCCAACCCCCCCACCCTGCCCCCTTCCTTACCCCATCCTACCATCCAGACATGTGGCTGTTGGTCTGTAGAGCCAAAAGGTGGGGGAAAGTACAGAGAATTACTCCAAAATGCCTGACAAGTCAACTTTGAAACAAGTCCCACTAAGGTGTGGTTCCACCTGGCTGGTTCTATTTCTGAAGGCATGGTGTTAGAGCTGAGAGCTATCACAGTCGCCAAATAAAATGGTATTTTTTCAAAGAAAGCATTGGAGAAGCAGCAGAACAAGATTCAAGTATGCACCATGGTACACAGTGTATGACTCACTATCCTGCTGGTGTGTCTAGACATTTTAGTGGCATCTTTAAATTGCCTGAGTCATGATGTTATATTATATGTCTTTCTAAATGCCTCCAGGGCATAAATTAGGTCTTATTTTTTCAACATCTCCAGGATATTACCCAGCACAAACAGAACCTTAATAAATGTGTCAAATGAATAACTGAATGTTGCAAGCCCCTAGGAACAGTAACAATGGTGAAACCCGACATTGATGTGATGATGTTTTATAGTTGACAAAGACTTCTTTCATGTACATTATTTTATTTGATCCTTTTAACAGCCTTACAGAGTGAAGTGAGAACTCATTTTCCTGCACCTTCCCACAGTGAAATGCTGATAACCCTCTTATCTGAAACCTTCCCTTACATGACTTTAATTAGCTTGAATTACCTCCCAGGGAACTGGACCCATGTGGGTGGGAACGACATTTTTCCCCTTCCCTCTTTGAAAGGCATTCTTCAGCACGCAGCCTGACACTGTATGAACTAGCAAAGTGAGCATCTAGCGCCTGCGTTTGTAAGCACTTAGGGATTCAGAAATATCATCACTCTGGGCTGGAAAAAACAAATCATCCAACCAACTCCCAAATGAGTGTGGGATTTATTTGTTTGGTGGGAACCAAGGTGCTGCTCTTATTTCAGCTTGTGCAGTTTCTCGTTGGATATTACAGCCTCACTGGACTCTGGCAAGAAAGCAAATTCCTGATAGATGTGGACATGCCATTAGGAAATGGTCTCCACTGGATTGGATGAATATGTGAATTTTATAGATGTTTATTTAGATATGAAATTTCTAATTCTTAGTCTAGTGGTCTGCAAACCACAAACACATGTCACTGAAGTTGCCACAACCCTTTAGACATTGTTTGTCATAACCTCTCTTCTGCAAACAGCTCAGCAGCTGCAGGCTGCACACCAGACTGCCTACTGTCCAGGCAGAGACTCTGTGTCCCAGGATCTGATGGTTGTGAATTATTTTCTTTTCTAAATGACTCTTCTCCAGACCCATGGCCTTTCGTTAGGTTCATTGGATAATATCTTTTGACCATAAAATAATGCATCCATTTAGATGACCTTTACTTTTCTCTTCAACCCTGATATTCTGTCTCTCAGACTTTGCATTCTCCACTGCCTACTTCCCAGCTCTCTGTGTGCAAGTCATAAGCCAGAGAGTGATTTTTTAAAATTCCTGTATAGTTCTAGTTAACAACGTCAGTTGATTAGAACATTCTTATCTCTCCCACCCCAAAGCACCCAGTCAAAGCTAATCTTTAATTCCTAGCCTCTTTGTTCAGATGTTAATACAAGATAGGGAATGTTTGCTGTTCACTCCTGTAATGCTGTTTTAGGGACAGGAACAATCTCACAGGGCCCTGCATTGCTGTGCCTATCATATGCCACCTGTGCCCAGACAGCCTCCTGCAATTCAGCTCCCAGAGGCCTGGTAAGAAGAGCAGCTTCCATTAGGTATATCTCCTAATGTTATTTAACAGGTGCAGAACACCAACATGGCACATGTGTACATATGTAACAAACCTGCACATTGTGCACATGTACCCTAGAACTTAAAGTAAAATAAAAAAATAAAAAAGAAGAGCAGCTTCCATACTGGTCCTCTGTACAAGCTGGAAGCTATACTATAGAGATGGACATACTTAAGTTTTGAGGAAATTGGAGTAGATATCACAATTTAAAGGAACTTATATTGGGTTTAGATGCTCTGTGCCCTGCTAAAACCATTGCCTTCCATTGCTGATGTACATAGCACTCATTGTGCAGACAGCAGCCTCTCTGAACTTGAGCAAAATCGATCATCCCTTTCATCTGCTGGAATGGTTTTCATAATTACTGTGCCATATTTAAAATGTAGACATGTACAATTGGCACTCCATATCTGGGGTTCCCTATCCAAGAATTCAACCAACTTTGAATCAAAAATATTCAGAAAAAAACAATAAAAATAAAAATAACAATACAACAATAAAAAGTGATACAAACACAAAACCATATAGTATAATAACTACTCACATAGCATTTGCATTATCTTAGGTATTATAAGTAATCCAGAGGTGATTTAAAGTAAACAGGAGGATATTCATAGGTTATGTGCAAATGCTACACCATTTTAGATCAAGGACTTGAGTTTCTGCAGATTTTGGTATCCATGGGGGTCCTGGAATGAATCCCCTGCGGATGCCACTGATGACTGTTTCGTTAGTCCGTTCTCACACTGCTAATAAAGACATAACCGAGACTGGGTAATTTACAAAGGAAAAAGGTTTAATTGACTCATAGTTCCACAGGGCTGGGGAGGCCTCAGGAAACTTACAATCATGGCAGAAGGGGAATCAAACATGTCCTTCACATGATGGCAGGGAAAAATGCCAAGCAAAAGGGGGAAAAGCCCCTTATAAAACCATCAAATCTCGTGAGAACTCACAATCATGAGAACAGCATGAGAGTAACCATCCTCTTGATTAAATTACTTCCCACTGGGTCCCTTCTGTGACATGTGGGGATTATGGAAACCACAATTCAAGATGAGATTTGGTTGGCGACACAGAGCCAAACCATATCGACTGTATTTGGTGCCTGCATTATAGGTGATACCTCTCTCCTTATGTTCAAACTTCAAAAGCAGAAATATCATAGATGTGTCTGGCTAAGTATTGGTTAACCCAAGGCCAGCTACTTAGAACAAAGTAAACCTCTCAGTTACAAACCAAATCTGATGCTTTATTCTATCTAGTCTGCTTCCCTCTACTATAATAGATTCTAGAGGCAATCATTCTTACTTCTATTTATTAATTCACTTAAGCAGTCAATGAATGTGAATGGATATGAAATAATAACAATTCATAGGCTTTGGGTGAGACCCTACTAATGATAATGATAATATTTATTTATTGACACCTACCATGTGTTCATGTGTTACTGCATTTAATCTTCACACACAAAAATTATGATACTATCATACACATGAAGGAACTGAGCTATAGAAGTTGTGGTTCCCTTCAAAGTTCCAAACTTGACTCAAACAGTCTATCTGCCTCCAAATCCCATGCTCTTTGCATAGTACTGAGCTGTCTCTAGATGAGGAATAAGACTTCTACAGGTGAAACATTACATAATAGCACAGTAGGCATCTGGTAGAAAACAGAGAATAAAGCTATTTTAATTGGAGGGGAGCTGTTGAAGGTGAAGTAGCCCCCACTGACATGCAGACCCAGGGTGACCACCACAAAATGTGGCTAATGAAAATCAACACGAGTCAAAGTGAATGTGCTTACTGACTAGCCCTGGGCTTGGACAGTGAGTTAGAAACTCAGTTCCAAGAGAGCAATTTGGAAAGTGTTCAGGGACTTTCCTCTACTCATTTAAGCTACAGATATCCCTGGAACTGTTATTCCCTCGTGTTGTGATACATGTCTGAAATGTTTGAAATATAAAGTCCCAAAATGCCATAAAAGGTCAGACATGGACATTTGTTTTTATTTCTCACACCCCAGAGCCCCAGGGTTCAGATTTTCTGTGCGGAGAAGGGCACTTGGGTGACTACCAGAGGTCCCACTTGGCCACTCCCCAGCTCTTGTGGGAAGAAGCCGGGAGATTGTTCTCTGTGGCTGTTTCCTTTACACCTAACTCCATTTGGGGTTTATTTTTTCCGTCTTTGCAAAACTAATTCAAAGAGGGTCTGATGTAGCTCCTAATAAAGACAAACTAAACTAATCTGAAATATGTTCATTCCTTATAGCTTACCTGGAAAAGCATTATGCAAGAAGATTGATCATGAACAGACTGGCTTTATTTAACAAACTTCTCAATGATTTGACTGTCAGAAAGGGACATCTTTATAGCTGAATATATAAAATGCAAGCCAACCTCAACACATCAAATCCAGAAATGTTGAGTTTCTCCTCCAAACCCACCTCTGAACCAGATCATAAAAGCATATTTGATTCCATGCACCAGTGATCCCTCAAAGAGCTCACTATATTGGCCATCATGATGTTATACAGTATTCTATTATCTTGCTAAATATATAGTGCTGATATATTAATCCATTTTCATGCTGCTGATAAAGACATATCTGAGACTGGGCAATTTACAAAAGGAAGAGGTTTAATGGAGAACTCACAGTTCCACGTGGCTGAGGATGCCTCACAATCATGGTGGAAGGCAAGGAGGAGCAAGCCACATCTCATGTGGATGGCAGCAGGCAGAAAGAGAGCTTGTGCAGGGAAACTCTCATTTTTAAAGCCATCAGCTCTCATGCAACTTATTCACTAGTATGAGAACAACACAGGAAAGACCTGCCCCAAGATTCAATTACCTCCCACTGGGTCCCTCTCACAACATCTGAGAATTCAAAATGAGATTTGGGTGAGACACAGCCAAACTGTATCAGCTGACATGTTACAGGACATTAGAATGGGATATTTAAAGTAAGGTGCTAATTGAGTGGTGGAGAAATAGAAGAAAAACAGAATTCAATATTGAATGACCAACAGAAGCTTCTCTAAAATGTTGTTTGAGCATGAGATGAGCTATAAAAGATCATTTGGAAGACATTCTAATTTTATTCTTATTTTTTAAAAAGCTGAAGTATGGCTTCCTCAGGTACCCATTCTGATCTGTTCATATGTAAATGCTGGGATTTTTTCCAGTTTTTATGGTAGGGAGTCTGTGGTGTGTGCTTTTCTGGTGTCCCCACAAAGTCGGCCAAGGTTGGGGATATGATGGTTCCTAACCATGAGATGAAACTGCATCTGTTCATGTGCACATCAATAGGAGGGAAAGTCCTAAAAGAGGAGCTTCCCGGTGACACCGAGTAATCCAGTTGTCCTAACTCCCCCAAGTGAAACGGCTGCAACAAACACATCTCAGTGCTATGAAGTTTGGCTTTCATAGAAGAAAAGTGTCTAGCTCTGAATAACGTCTCGTAGAGGTGGGTTTTCACAAAACCTCATGCTGAGTCACTTTATATCAGGGAATAGATTGAAAATCTTTACTTTATCTATTAAAAACCTAATCAGTTCTCAACCAAACCTCTGACAATGAATAAAATTGGCCACTGTATATAACTAGATTGTATTTCTATTTCCCTTTCTAAAATGGATGTGAGAGCATATATCTGGACTCAGCTCTGCAATATGTCTGTTCTTGTGGCAAAGGAGCCGAGACATCTATCAGCAGCAGCTCAGTCTATGATATTGTATCATAGCAAACGTTCATTGAGTGCAGTTGGATCTGTTGATAATTTTAGAGCTTCAAGAATCTTAGATGAGAAAAATCCAAAATTTTCTTCAGTTGGAACTGATTTCCCTCAGCTCGTAACTAAGATATTATTTAATTTTTCCCATCAGCTTCAGCTGACACAAGAGTTGTACAAGTGGCTTTATGTTACCAAGTTTTTACTTAGCTTTGGAACAACTCTCTGTCTTTCATCTTGACAGCAGAAAAAGTGTTGTGAAGTGAGAAACGACCACGAGAGTCATTCATCTGAAAGTGCGCATGCACACACACACACACACACACACACACAGCCCAGTAGTTTTTTTTTTTTTTTCAAGAAGAAATGAATTGGATATTTTGGAATTTATTTATAGGCTAGGCAATAAGTTACTCAGATTAACACAGATCAATACCACCTTGACTTGGTGACCCAGAGAATTCTAATTAGATTTTAGGTGCATTTTTCTTTATCTTGGTATTCAATACATCATCTAATTAAGTAACCATGTTAAACAAAATTAAAATGACAAGTTACAGCTTACTTCACAGTCTATTTCAAATTCAGCTTGTCCACTAGGTCACTTTTACAGAAGATGGTCTTTTAACATGAAGAGGTTTGATAATCTGGCAGGTCTCTTCTCTCCCAATTAAAAAAACAAGAGTTTTTTTGCTAGCTTGACAATTTTATAGGTGAAAAACATGAAGTGAGTAAATAAACTAAACCACAAAGGTGGACAAAAAGCAATATGATATAAAACACGTCACGTTTTCTATTTGTATTCAGTGAAAGTTTTTACATTTCAAGTAAATGAGCCTTCATTTTAAAAAATATATATATATATGAAAAATTAAAGTACCTTCCAGTTCTAGCTTGCTGAAGTTTCTTCTGCAAAAGTACAAAAATTAACCCCCTAAGAACTAAACAGGACAGGGCCACGGCAAAGGCAGAATGGCTGCCATGTTAAGACTTTTGCTTGCGTTACACTGATGGGTATATTTTAGGTGATAAATTTTCTCCACTATCTAGCACTTAAAATGAACATTTTCTTACAAACTTTATTTGTAAGCAACTGATTTTTATTAATTAGCAAACACACTGAGAGGTATCTGTTGATCCAAAATTCTCTAAATCCAGATAAATCTTTTTAAAAATTTATTTCACACATGAGGCTTTAATATTTTTAGTTAGGAAAAGATCGAATCTGAGGCTGTAATGGTTCAACCTAAAGCGTCCCTTTTCCGTAGTGGAGTAAATCTGTGCAAAATATTTTTCCTTGTCTCTAAAAAACAACTTAAGTAGAGGAAATTTAAAAATGCACTTTAGCCAATTTGCACCAATCATAAAAGAAATAAGATATTCTTTCCCTTATCCTGACTCAACCATTCCGATCAGGGGAGAATACTGCAAACTTTAAGAACCTCACTGGCTATCATCAGAATAACTACAGAACAGGGTAGTGCAGGGCGAAACTATTTCTCTATATTCCAGAAGGCAGAAGCTTGGGTGCTCTAGCCTTACAAGTAAAATAGCACAGGCAGGCAAAAGCTCACAGTAAATGTACACCAGAACAGGGGCCTAAGTGAAGGTGAATTTGTCTGACTGGCTTACAGCTTTTATAAGAAAAAAAGAAAAAAGACGAATCTGTAATGAAGAAAAAAATCCTAAAATTTTGTCACATTTACAGAAATCTCAAACCTTTTGTATTCCCATGCTCACAAGTAGTTTTGATACACATTGTAAATAGTTTCAGTATTCAGGAAGAAGAGTACTATATTGTTGCCAAAGAACAAGAGATTTCTTCATGCTTCTGATATCTCAGATTTGCTGAGTGCAATAGCCAGTTCTAAGTCTTCTTGTTCTTGCTGATTTAGTTGGGCAAGCCTCTGCTCTTCCTCTCTCTCACTTTCCCTCTTGGCCCATTCGATCATATCTTCTTCAGAGGGATAAGCACTGAAGTTGGCAAAATTGCTTGGATCAGCCTCTTTATTGGTAGTGGTAGTAGCAGAAGTGAATGGATCACAAAACATTTCAGGATCTTTTTCTTTGGGGCTATCGTTGCCTGGGAAAGGCTGAAATGGATCATTCAGTTTAAAGGGATCAGGAGAATCCAATTTGTTGATGGATTTTTTCCCAGGTGGTGGAGGGCTGGGTCTTGTTGGAGTTCCAATCTTTGGTGGCAGTGCTGGGGGTTCATCTTCACTTTTGACCGATGTTTCCTCAAATACATTTTTTGTAATCACTACGTTGCTGACAGAGCTCGATGTGGCTGAACTAAAAGGATCTTCATTTTTGACCTTTGACAATGTGCTGAAGTCGATAAATCCATCTCCAAATGATTCATTCCCAAAAACAGAAGCAAAGGGGTCTGTGGCTGAATCGCTTGCTGCAACAACTGTTCTGTTCTACCAGGAGCAAAAGGATCGTTGTGCTTCAACGTTTCTACCGATGTAATACCGCTATTGTTGGCTGCACTGAAAGGGTCAGTGCTTGAAGTGGCAAAAGGATCAGTAGATTGCCTAAAGAAACAGTCTGATGCAAATGGATCTGAACCTTTGAAAAGATCACCACAAAATGGATCGATTTTTCCAAAACGATCATCCTTGAAAGGATCACTGCCAACGAAAAGATCAGACTGGAAAAAATCCAAGTTTGTATCTGCAACTGGACCTGTCAGCAAACTTGAGTCTACATTAAATGGATCTTCCTCTTTGAATGTCTATTATTGTCGAGTTCTGAACAAACTTTTTCAGCAACAGCTGTAATCACCTCATTTGCATCAGTCACACCAGAAGGCAGTAGTTCAGGACTACTTCTTGCTGGAGATTCCTGGTGTATGGGCTCAGACTCTAGGTTGCTCTGGCCTTCAGCATGTTCATTAAGGTTGGCTGTTTCACTGCTGCTGGTGCTGAGGCTGCAATAATCTGTAGCTCCACTTACAAGAATGCTGTGTGGGCTACTGCACCAATTTAACTGATTATTATGATTTTCCAAATTTTCATTTCCATCAGTTTCATTTGCATTGAACTAATTTCCTGTTGTGAATCCTGTAGGTGCTGCTGAAGAGGTTCCAACTGAGCCTTCCCTGACTCTACACTCTCCTCCAATTCTGCTGTTTCTTGCTGTAGATGGCTCAGCTCTTCTCTAGCTTTTGCCAATTCTTCTTCATAAGTGGAGATCTGTGATTCCTGACTGGTTAATTCAGCTTTCAGAGAAGAGATCAGTTGGGCCTCCTCAGCACATTTCTTTCTGACTTCCTTGAGTTGCTCCTCCAGCTGGGCTTTCTGCTCATCCAGTTCATCAAGGAGTTCCTTTACCTGCTGTTTCTGGGCCTGTAGTTTTTGCAGATTAGTATTCTCCCTTTGAACTTCATCTTGAAGATCCTGAACCTCATTTGTCCTCTGTTTAATAGTATCTTCGTTCTCCTTAAGGTCCTGTTCCACATTATTCTTTTCCCTCTGTAGGTCAACTATTTCATTGTTAAGAGTATCTAGTTCCTTAATAGCAGAGAAATCTGCAGCAGGACTTGATCCTATGATGTTCTTTTGTAAACTGGACCTGTCTGATGGTGGAATCATTTCAGGAGTAAGAACGTGAGGAGGATCAATGCCCTTGATTAACTTCTGACTGATTAAGTGAAAAGCCAAGACAAACTGTTCCTTTGAAAGCTTCCCACCGTCCTTTGTGTAGCATAATGACCATATGTGGGCTAGTAAGGTAGATGGTAAACCTGTTTTCAAGAATATTTCACGGACCTCCAATCCAGACACAAATCCGTCCATATCTTTATCAGTTTTCAGGAAGATTTCATCATGTTTAGCTTTTTCTGCAGGGGATACAACCCACGTTTTTCTCTTAGATGGTGGCACCAAGGATGGAGGCAAGGACGTTGGCACAGGTTCTTTCTCCAGTGCACAGTATACCAAAAACATGGCAACTGCAAACTCATCTCTGTCAAGCATTCCATCATGGTCAATATCACTCAACTCCCAAACTCTTCCAAGGATATCCACAGGTAACTTAGAGTTGAGCAACACTGGTTTCACTTTATCACCAGATAGAAATCCATTCACTGGGCTTAAACTATCAAATATTGCATCATATTTGGCCTTATCTTCAGGTTTTACAGCCCATAGGAGCTCAGCTGCAGAGGTTCCACTGATTAGCAAAGGATTACTGGTATCATGAAATCTTGGTGGAGGAACAGCCAGGTTCAAACTACTTAGTGAAACTTCCAGTCCATTCTGGGTACATGCCACAAGACACAAAGCAACAAAGAATTCTTGTTTGTTCAGGATACCTTTGCCATCTGTGTCGGCTAAATCCCAAATCTTCTCAAGTATCAAGTCTGGAAGCCCTGATTTTTTCAGAAGAGCAGCAGCATCAGAAGCCAACATCCTTCCAGTATTGCCTGTATCAACCTGTCTATAGTATTTTTCATATACAGGATTCCCACTTGATAACTTTTTTTGCCCTTCCTTCTCTTCTGCCATGTGAGGCACAGCATTCATCCCTTTTTCACCCTTCTACCATATGAGGATGCAGCAAGAAGCATCATCTTGGAAGGAGAAAGCAGTCCACATCAGACACTGAATCTGCTAGCACCTTGATTCTAGACTTCCTGGCCTCCGGAACTGTGTCAGAGAGAGCTGGGCCGCCACAGCCTTGGTGTTTCCATCATGCAAGAGAGGGGTTTTTTTTGTTTTTTTTTTTTTTTTTTTTGAGACGGAGTCTTGCTTTGTCGCCCGGGCTGGAGTGCAGTGGCGCGATCTCGGCTCACTGCAAGTGCCGCCTCCCGGGTTCACGCCATTCTCCTGCACACCAGTAGTTTTTATTAAAAATTAAGTAATAGCTAAAATTGAATAAATCTATTCAAACCCTTTACTTTAGTGGAAAGGAGAAAATAAGGCTTCCCATAGAAATGTTTGAAAAGTAGACTCATTTCATAAAGACATCTTCCTGACCTATGCTCTTCTTCATCTTGCCAAGCTGAAGGTTTGTTTGATTGTTTTAATTGGTCTAGGAATGTATGGCAATGCTCAGTATGAAGTGTGTTTTTCCAAAAAACTGCTTAAAGTGACCTAGTAATTCACAAGGAAGCTGCAACCACACTGAACTCTTCCCCGACCCACACTCGCAAAGCCCAGTGTCACAGCTTAGGAAACCCTGATCATTCTGCTTCCTTGTAGCCTCTTTTAATCTCCCTGAAAAGTCCCTATGCCCTGTCTCAGTGTCTAGTTCTGAACGTTTAAATTCTTTTTTCTCTCTAAGGAGCTATTACTGGGGCTTTCACTTATTAGGACACTTTGTGCGTGTGTGTGTGTGTGCACGTGCGCATGCAGTGTCATCAAGAGCTAAATGCAGCCACATGTATCTGGTTTGAAAATACAGAATACAGCATCCTGGACCACATTGACACAATAGTTTTTCCTATGGACGGTGTTTGGGAGGTTCACTTTCTACCGGTGATTTGGGTCATTTCTCCGTTGGCATTTTTATTTCATAAAGTAGGAGAGATTTCCATCGATATCCAACCTCCTTCCCTATCCTCCTTTACCCAGGTTTCTCTAGGACAGTCTAAACTCAATCCCATGGTGTTATAATAAAAACAAGACAAAATAACAACAATCAAAAGTCAAACAAAACAAAACCTGTCTGGGATCAAGGAGAAAATGTACCAATGGTCACGCACCTCAACTTCTCTAGGACATTCTAGAAATTCACTGGACATCAGTACCTCACAAAGAGGCTTCTCAGACAAACTGTCCAGTTAGACAGGGGGCTTATGTCAGGTCACTACCAAAAATGAAGCAATACAGAATTCTAATTAAAGAAAGCATTAAATAACATTTTCCTTCTTTGAAGCTTAAAACTTCTTGATTTTTTAAAAGGTAAGCTTTTCTTTCCCGATTTATTCCGTGGTATTTATCAAGTACCTGAAGACAGATCAGAGTGGTCAGTAAAAACTTAAAAAATAAAAATCTAGCCTCATAATTTCCAAATACTTTTGGCAATTGGATTTAGCTTAATGCAGTGTTGCTGTATATAGATTCTGCCTTAGCAAAGAAAAAAAAAAAACAAAACAACAACAACAACAACAAAACTTGGTAATTATTTTTTACACATTGTATCCAGACATGCTTCAAAAGTTTTAGAAAATATTTTTGTTCCTGAAGTAAGGAAAACACACACACCCCATCCCCATGCAACCTCTTATTCTAATTGCATTATTACGTTCTCAGCAACCCTCTCTTTCCTTTGGTTAACTTTTAATACAGTCCTTGTTAGAATTCTCATGGATCATAAATCAGTGGGATCCAAGTAAGGCCCTATTAGTTCTACTTATAAGACATTTACCATGCTGGGTGCGGTGGCTCATGCATGTATTCCCAGCACTTTGGGAGGCTGAGGTGGGCGGATCACTTGAGGTCAGGAGTTCAGACCAGCCTGGCCAACGTGGTGAAACCCCGTCTTTACTAAAAATACAAAAACTAGCTGGGTGTGGTGGCACACACCTGTAATCCCAGCTACTTGGGACACCGAGGCAGGAGAATCACTTGAACCCAGGAGGCGGAAGTTGCAGTGAGTTGGGATTGCACCATTGCGCAACAGCCTGGGTGACAGAGTGAGACTTGGTCTCAAAAAAAAAAAAAAAAAAGAAGACATTTACCTGAAAGATAAAGTCCTGCTTCTGGATCTCTTTAGAAGCACAAAATAAGTTTTTGGATTCGCAGGGCCTTATTTCCTTTCATGAACACATTAAGCAAAAACACATGTACCTCACTTTGGGTTGGACTTGGCATCCTGATAGTGCATAATTATGTCTTAGGAAAAGTCAAATCAGAGA
>NW_022097981.1:0-5178 GCF_006542625.1 Nomascus leucogenys
TAGAAAATGCAATTGGACATTCAGGGCGCTATGCGGCCTATAGTGGAAAAGGAATATTTTCAAATAAAAACTGCACAGAAGAAATCTGTGAAACTTCTTACTGTTCTGTGCATTCAACTAACAGAGTTGAACCTCAGTTTTGATTGAGCAGTTCTGAAACACTCTTTCTGTAGAAAATACAAGTGGACATTCAAGGCGCTAAGAGGACTCTAGTGGAAAAAAGAAAAAGTTCACATAAAAACTACACAGAATCTATCTGTGAAACTTCTGTCTGTTCTGTGCATTCAACTAACGGACTTGAACCTTACTTTTGATTGAGGAGTTCTGAAACACTCTTTCTGTAGAAAATGCAAGTGGACCTTCGGAGCGCTAAGAGGCCTATAGCGGAAAAAGGAATACTTTCAAATACAAACTACACAGAAGGATTCTGTGAAACTTCTTTCTGTTCTTTGCATTCATCTAACAGAGTTGAACCTTACTTTTGATTGAGCACTTCTGAAACACCCTTTCTATAGAAAATGCAATTGGACATTCAGGGAGCTAAGAGGCCTATACTGGAAAAAGGAATATTTTCAAATAAAAACTGCACAGAAGCAATCTGCGAAACTTCTTACTGTTCTGTGCATTCAACTAACAGAGTTGAACCTTAGTTATTATTGAGCAGTTCTGAAACACTCTTTCTGTAGAAAATGCAAGTGAACATTCAGGGCGCTAAGAGGCCTATAGCGGAAAAATGAATATGTTCAAATAAAAACTACACAGAAGAAATCTGTGAAACTTCTTACTGTTCTGTGCATTCAACTAACAGAGTTGAACCTTAGTTTATATTGAGAAGTAATGAAACACTCTTTCTGCAGAAAATGCATGTGAACATTCAGGGCGCTAAGAGGCCTATAGTTGAGAAAGGTATATGTTCAAATAAAAACTACAAAGAAGCTATCTGTGAAACATCTTACAGTTCTGTGCATTCAACTGACAGAGTTCAACCTTACATTTGATTGAGCAGTTCTGAAACACCCTTTCTGTAGAAAATGCAAGTGGACATTCAGGGCGCTAAGAGGCCTATGGTGGAAAAAGGAACACCTTCAAATAAAAATTACACAGAAGCAATCTGTGAAACTTCTTACGGTTCTGTTCTTTAAACTAACACAGTTGAACCTTAATTTTGATTGAACAGTTCTGAAACACTCTTTCTGTAGAAAATGCAAGTGGACATTCATGGCTCTAAGAGGCCTATAGTGGACAAGGGAATATCTTCAAACAAAAACTACAAAGAAGCAATCTGTGAAACTTCTTTCTGTTCTGTGCTTTCAACTAACAGAGTTGAACCTTAGTTTTGATTGAGCAGTTCTGAAACACTCTTTCTGTAGAAAATACAAGTGGACATTCAGGGCGCTAAGAGGCCTATAGTGGAAAAAGGAATAGGTTCAAATAAAAACTACACAGAAGATATCTGTGAAACTTCTCTCTGTTCTGTGCATTCAACTAACAGAGTTGAACCTTAGTTTGGATTGAGCAGTTCTGAAACACTCTTTCTGTAGAAAATGCAAGTGGACATTCATGGCGCTAAGAGGCCCATAGTAGAAAAAGGAATATCTTCAAACAAAAACTATACAGAAGCAATCTGTGAAACTTCTTTCTGTTCTGTGCATTCAACTAACAGAGTTGAACCTTACTTTTGATTGAGCAGTTCTGAAACACTCTTTCTGTAGAAAATGGACGTGGACCTTCGGAGCGCTAAGAGGCCTACAGCGGAAAAAGTAATATCTTCAAATAAAAACTACACAGAAGCATTCTGTGAAACTTCTTTCTGTTCATTGCATTCAACTAACAGAGTTTAACTTTACTTTTGATTGAGCAGTTCTGAAACACTCTTTCTGTAGAAAATGCAAGTGGACATTCAGGGCGCTAAGAGGCCTATAGTGGAAAAGGAATATTTTCAAATAAAAACTGCACAGAAGAAATCTGTGAAACTTCTTACTGTTCTGTGCATTCAACTAACAGAGTTGAACCTCAATTTTGATTGAGCAGTTCTGAAACACTCTTTCTGTAGAAAATACAAGTGGACATTCAGGGCGCTAAGAGGACTATAGTGGAAAAAGGAAAAAGTTCACATAAAAACTACACAGAAGCTATCTGTGAAACTTCTCTCTGTTCTGTGCATTCAAATAACGGAGTTGAACCTTACTTTTGATTGAGAAGTTCTGAAACACTCTTTCTGTAGAAAATGCAAGTGGACCTTCGGAGCGCTAAGAGGCCTATAGCGGAAAAAGTAATACCTTCAAATACAAACTACACAGAAGCATTCTGTGAAACTTCTTTCTGTTCTGTGCATTCAACTAACAGAGTTTAACCTTAATTTTGATTGAGCAGTTCTGAAACACTCTTTCTGTAGAAAATGCAATTGGACATTCAGGGCGCTATGCGGCCTATAGTGGAAAAGGAATATTTTCAAATAAAAACTGCACAGAAGAAATCTGTGAAACTTCTTACTGTTCTGTGCATTCAACTAACAGAGTTGAACCTCAGTTTTGATTGAGCAGTTCTGAAACACTCTTTCTGTAGAAAATACAAGTGGACATTCAAGGCGCTAAGAGGACTCTAGTGGAAAAAAGAAAAAGTTCACATAAAAACTACACAGAATCTATCTGTGAAACTTCTGTCTGTTCTGTGCATTCAACTAACGGACTTGAACCTTACTTTTGATTGAGGAGTTCTGAAACACTCTTTCTGTAGAAAATGCAAGTGGACCTTCGGAGCGCTAAGAGGCCTATAGCGGAAAAAGGAATACTTTCAAATACAAACTACACAGAAGGATTCTGTGAAACTTCTTTCTGTTCTTTGCATTCATCTAACAGAGTTGAACCTTACTTTTGATTGAGCACTTCTGAAACACCCTTTCTATAGAAAATGCAATTGGACATTCAGGGAGCTAAGAGGCCTATACTGGAAAAAGGAATATTTTCAAATAAAAACTGCACAGAAGCAATCTGCGAAACTTCTTACTGTTCTGTGCATTCAACTAACAGAGTTGAACCTTAGTTATTATTGAGCAGTTCTGAAACACTCTTTCTGTAGAAAATGCAAGTGAACATTCAGGGCGCTAAGAGGCCTATAGCGGAAAAATGAATATGTTCAAATAAAAACTACACAGAAGAAATCTGTGAAACTTCTTACTGTTCTGTGCATTCAACTAACAGAGTTGAACCTTAGTTTATATTGAGAAGTAATGAAACACTCTTTCTGCAGAAAATGCATGTGAACATTCAGGGCGCTAAGAGGCCTATAGTTGAGAAAGGTATATGTTCAAATAAAAACTACAAAGAAGCTATCTGTGAAACATCTTACAGTTCTGTGCATTCAACTGACAGAGTTCAACCTTACATTTGATTGAGCAGTTCTGAAACACCCTTTCTGTAGAAAATGCAAGTGGACATTCAGGGCGCTAAGAGGCCTATGGTGGAAAAAGGAACACCTTCAAATAAAAATTACACAGAAGCAATCTGTGAAACTTCTTACGGTTCTGTTCTTTAAACTAACACAGTTGAACCTTAATTTTGATTGAACAGTTCTGAAACACTCTTTCTGTAGAAAATGCAAGTGGACATTCATGGCTCTAAGAGGCCTATAGTGGACAAGGGAATATCTTCAAACAAAAACTACAAAGAAGCAATCTGTGAAACTTCTTTCTGTTCTGTGCTTTCAACTAACAGAGTTGAACCTTAGTTTTGATTGAGCAGTTCTGAAACACTCTTTCTGTAGAAAATACAAGTGGACATTCAGGGCGCTAAGAGGCCTATAGTGGAAAAAGGAATAGGTTCAAATAAAAACTACACAGAAGATATCTGTGAAACTTCTCTCTGTTCTGTGCATTCAACTAACAGAGTTGAACCTTAGTTTGGATTGAGCAGTTCTGAAACACTCTTTCTGTAGAAAATGCAAGTGGACATTCATGGCGCTAAGAGGCCCATAGTAGAAAAAGGAATATCTTCAAACAAAAAACTATACAGAAGCAATCTGTGAAACTTCTTTCTGTTCTGTGCATTCAACTAACAGAGTTGAACCTTACTTTTGATTGAGCAGTTCTGAAACACTCTTTCTGTAGAAAATGGACGTGGACCTTCGGAGCGCTAAGAGGCCTACAGCGGAAAAAGTAATATCTTCAAATAAAAACTACACAGAAGCATTCTGTGAAACTTCTTTCTGTTCATTGCATTCAACTAACAGAGTTTAACTTTACTTTTGATTGAGCAGTTCTGAAACACTCTTTCTGTAGAAAATGCAAGTGGACATTCAGGGCGCTAAGAGGCCTATAGTGGAAAAGGAATATTTTCAAATAAAAACTGCACAGAAGAAATCTGTGAAACTTCTTACTGTTCTGTGCATTCAACTAACAGAGTTGAACCTCAGTTTTGATTGAGCAGTTCTGAAACACTCTTTCTGTAGAAAATACAAGTGGACATTCAAGGCGCTAAGAGGACTCTAGTGGAAAAAAGAAAAAGTTCACATAAAAACTACACAGAATCTATCTGTGAAACTTCTGTCTGTTCTGTGCATTCAACTAACGGACTTGAACCTTACTTTTGATTGAGGAGTTCTGAAACACTCTTTCTGTAGAAAATGCAAGTGGACCTTCGGAGCGCTAAGAGGCCTATAGCGGAAAAAGGAATACTTTCAAATACAAACTACACAGAAGGATTCTGTGAAACTTCTTTCTGTTCTTTGCATTCATCTAACAGAGTTGAACCTTACTTTTGATTGAGCACTTCTGAAACACCCTTTCTATAGAAAATGCAATTGGACATTCAGGGAGCTAAGAGGCCTATACTGGAAAAAGGAATATTTTCAAATAAAAACTGCACAGAAGCAATCTGCGAAACTTCTTACTGTTCTGTGCATTCAACTAACAGAGTTGAACCTTAGTTATTATTGAGCAGTTCTGAAACACTCTTTCTGTAGAAAATGCAAGTGAACATTCAGGGCGCTAAGAGGCCTATAGCGGAAAAAATGAATATGTTCAAATAAAAAACTACACAGAAGAAATCTGTGAAACTTCTTACTGTTCTGTGCATTCAACTAACAGAGTTGAACCTTAGTTTATATTGAGAAGTAATGAAACACTCTTTCTGCAGAAAATGCATGTGAACATTCAGGGCGCTAAGAGGCCTATAGTTGAGA
>NW_022097982.1:0-27402 GCF_006542625.1 Nomascus leucogenys
CACCTTAATTTTGATTGAGCAGTTCTGAAACACCCTTTCTGTAGAAAATGCAAGTGGACATTCAGGGCGCTAAGAGGCCTATGGTGGAAAAAGGAATACCTTCAGATAAAAACTACACAGAAGCAGTCTGTGTAACATCTTACGGTTCAGTTCTTTAAACTAACACAGTTGAACCTTAATTTTGATTGAACAGTTCTGGAACACTCTTTCAGTAGAAAATGCAAGTGGACATTCATGGCGCTAAGAGGCCTATAGTGGAAAACGGAATATCTTCAAACAAAAACTACAAAGAAGCGATCTGTGAAACTTCTTTCTGTTCTGTGCATTCAACTAACCGAGTTGAACTTTAGTTTTGATTGAACAGTTCTGAAACACCCCTTCTGTAGAAAATACAAGTGGACATTCAGGGCGCTAAGAGGCCTGTAGTGGAAAAAGGAATAAATTCAAATAAAAACTACACAGAAGATATCTGTGGAACTTCTCCCTGTTCTGTGCATTCAACTAACAGAGTTGAACCTTAGTTTTGATTGAGCAGTTCTAAAACACTCTTTCTGTAGAAAATGCAAGTGGACATTCGTGGCGCTAAGAGGCCCATAGTTGAAAAAGGAATATCTTCAAACAAAAACTACACAGAAGCATTCTGTGAAACTTCTTTCTGTTCTGTGCATTCAACAAACAGAGCTGAACCTTACTTTTGATTGAGCAGTTCTGAAACACTCTTTGTGTAGAAAATGCAAGTGGACTTTCGGAGCGCTAAGAGGCCTATAGCTTAAAAAGTAATATCTTCAAATAAAAACTACACAGAAGCATTCTGTGAAACTTCTTTCTGTTCTGTGCATTCAACTAACACAGTTTAACCTTACTTTTGATTGAGCAGTTCTGAAACACTCTTTCTGTAGAAAATGCAATTGGACATTCAGGGAGCTATGAGGACTATAGTGGAAAAAGGAAAATGTTCACAGAAAAACTACACAGAAGCTATCTGTGAAACTTCTCTCTGTTCTGTTCATTCAACTAACGGAGTTTAACCTTACTTTTGATTGAGCAGTTCTGAAACACTCTTTCTGTAGAAAATGCAAGTGGACATTCTTGGCGCTAAGGCGCCATAGTAGAAAAACGAATATCTTCAAACAAAAGCTACACAGAAGCATTCTGTGAAACTTCTTTCTGTTCTGTGCATTCATCTAACAGAGTTGAATCTTACTTTTGATTGAGCACTTCTGAAACACCCTTTCGAAAGAAAATGCAATTGGACATTCAGAGAGCTAAGAGGCCTATAGTGGAAAAAGGAATATTTTCTAATAAAAACTGCACAGAAGCAATCTGCGAAACTTCTTACTGTTCTTTGCATTCAACTAACATAGTTGAATGGTAGTATTTATTGAGCAGCTCTGAAACACACTTTCTGTAGAAAATGCAAGTGGACATTCAGGGCGCAGAGAGGCCTATAGTGGGAAAAGGAATATCTTCAAATAAAAACCACACAGAAGCAATCTGTGAAACTTCTTACTATTCTGTGCATTCAACTAACAGAGTAGAACCGTAGTTATTATTGAGCAGTTCGGAAACACTCTTTCTGTAGAAAATGCAAGCGAACATTCAGGGCGCTAAGAGGCCTATAGCGGAAAATGGAATATCTTCAAACAAAAACTACACAGAAGCAATCTGTGAAACTTCTTTCTGTTCTGTCCATTCAACTAACAGAGTTGAAACTTACTTTTGATTGAGCAGTTCTGAAAAACTCTTTCTGTAGAAAATGCAAGTGGACATTCATGGCGCTAAGAGCCCCATAGTAGAAAAAGGAGTATCTTCAAACAAAAACTACGCAGAAGCAATCTGTGAAACTTCTTTCTGTTCTGTGCATTCAACTAACAGAGTTGAACCTTACTTTTGATTGAGCACTTCTGAAACACCCTTTCTATAGAAAATGCAATTGGACATTCAGGGAGCTAAGAGGCCTATACTGGAAAAAGGCATATTTTCAAATAAAAACTGCACAGAAGCAATCTGCGAAACTTCTTACTCTTCTGTGCATTCAACTAACATAGTTGAACGGTAGTTTTTTTTGAGCAGTTCTGAAACACTCTTTCTGTAGAAAATGCAAGTGGACATTCAGGGCGCTAAGAGGCCTATAGTGGGAAAAGTAATATCTTCAAATAAAAACCACACAGAAACAATCTGTGAAACTTCTTACTGTTCTGTGCATTCAACTAACAGTGTTGAACCTTAGTTTTGATTGAGCAGTTCTGAAACACTCTTTCTGTAGAAAATGCATGTGGACATTCATGGCGCTAAGAGCGCCATAGTAGAAAAAGGAATATCATCAAACAAAAACTACACAGAAGCAATCTGTGAAACTTCTTTCTGTTCTGTGCATTCAACTAACAGAGTTGAAACTTACTTTTCATTGAGCAGTTCGGAAACACTCTTTCTGTAGAAAATGCAATTGGACATTCAGGGCGCTAAGAGGCCTGTAGTGGAAAAGGAGTATTTTCAAATAAAAAATGCACAGAAGAAATTTGTGAAACTTCTTACTGTTCTGTGCATTCTACTAACAGAGTTTTACCTCAGGTTTGATTGAGCAGTTCTGAAACACTCTTTCTGTAGAAAATACAAGTGGACATTCAGGGCGCTAAGAGGCCTATAGTGGAAAAAGGAATAAGTTCAAATAAAAACTACAGAGAAGATATCTGTGAAATTCTCTCTGTTCTGTGCATTCAACTAACAGAGTTGAACCTAAGTTTTCATTGAGCAGTTCTGAAACACTCTTTCTGTAGAAAATGCAATTGGACATTCATGGCGCTAAGAGGCCCATAGTAGAAAAAGGAATATCTTCAAAAAAAACTACAGAGAAGCAATCTGTGAAACTCCTTTCTGTTCTGTGCATTCAACTAACAGAGTTGAACCTTACTTTTGATTGAGCAGTTCTGAAACACTCTTTCTGTAGAAAATGCAAGTGGACATTCAGGGCGCTAAGAGGCATATGGTGGAAAAAGTAATACCTTCAAATAAAAACTACACAGAAGCAATCTGTGAAACTTCTTACGGTTCTGTTCTTTAAACTAACACAGTTGAACCTTAATTTTGATTGAACAGTTCTGAAAGACTCTTTCTGTAGAAAATGCAAGTGGACATTCATGGCGCTAAGAGGCCTATAGTGGAAAAGGGATTATCTTCAAACAAAAACTACAAAGAAGCTATCTGTGAAACTTCTTTCTTTTCTGTGCATTCAACTAACAGAGTTGATCCTTAGTTTTGATTGAGCAGTTCTGAAACACTCTTTCTGTATAAATACATGTGGACATTCAGGGCGCTAAGAGGCCTATAGTGGAAAAAGGAATAAGTTAAAATAAAAACTACACAGAAGATATCTGTGAAACTTCTCTCTGTTCTGTGCACTCAACTAACAGAGTTGAACCTTAGTTTTGATTGAGCAGTTCTGAAACACTCTTTCTGTAGAAAATGCAAGTGGACATTCATGGCGCTAAGAGCCCCATAGTAGAAAAGGAGTATCTTCAAACAAAAACTACGCAGAAGCAATCTGTGAAACTTCTTTCTGTTCTGTGCATTCAACTAACAGAGTTGAACCTTACTTTTGATTGAGCAGTTCTGAAACACTCTTTCTGTAGAAAATGCAAGTGGACATTCGGAGCGCTAAGAGGCCTATAGCGGAAAAAGTAATATCTTCAAATAAAAACTACACAGTAGCATTCTGTGAAACTTCTTTCTGTTCTGTGCATTCAACTAAACAGAGTCAAACCTTACTTTTGATTGAGCAGTTCTGAAAGACTCTTTCTGTAGAAAATGCAATTGGACATTCAGGGCGCTAAGAGGCCTATAGTGGAAAAGGAATATTTTCAAATAAAAACTGCACAGAAGAAATCTGTGAAACTTCTTACCGTTCTGTGCATTCAACTAACAGAGTTGAAACTCAGTTTTGATTGAGCAGTTCTGAAAGACTCTTTCTGTAGAAAATACAATTGGACATTCAGCGCGCTAAGAAGACTATAGTGGAAAAAGGAAAAAGTTCACATAAAAACTACACAGAAGCTATCTGTGAAACTTCTCTCTGTTCGGTGCATTCAACTAACGGAGTTGAAACTTACTTTTGATTGAGAAGTTCTGAAACCCTCTTTCTGTAGAAAATGCAAGTGGACCTTCGGAGCGCTAAGAGGCCTATGGTGGAAAAAGGAATACCTTCAAATAAAAACTACACAGAAGCAATCTGTGAAACTTCTTACTGTTCTGTGCATTCAACTAACCGAGTTGAACCTTAGTTTTGATTGAGCAGTTCTGAAACACTCTTTCTGTATAAAATACATGTGGACATTCAGGGCGCTAAGAGGCCTATAGTGGAAAAAGGAATAAGTTAAAATAAAAACTACACAGAAGATATCTGTGAAACTTCTCTCTGTTCTGTGCATTCAACTAACAGAGTTGAACCTTAGTTTTGATTGAGCAGTTCTGAAACACTCTTTCTGTAGAAAATGCAAGTGGACATTCATGGCGCTAAGAGCCCCATAGTAGAAAAAGGAATATCTTCAAAAAAAAACTACGCAGAAGCAATCTGTGAAACTTCTTTCTGTTCTGTGCATTCAACTAACAGAGTTGAACCTTACTTTTGATTGAGCAGTTCTGAAACACTCTTTCTGTAGAAAATGCAAGTGGACATTCGGAGCGCTAAGAGACCTATAGCGGAAAAAGTAATATCTTCAAATAAAAACTACACAGAAGCATTCTGTGAAACTTCTTTCTGTTCTGTGCATTCAACTAACAGAGTCTAAACCTTACTTTTGATTGAGCAGTTCTGAAAGACTCTTTCTGTAGAAAATGCAATTGGACATTCAGGGCGCTAAGAGGCCTATAGTGGAAAAGGAATATTTTCAAATAAAAACTGCACAGAAGAAATCTGTGAAACTTCTTACTGTTCTGTGCATTCAACTAACAGAGTTGAAACTCAGTTTTGATTGAGCAGTTCTGAAAGACTCTTTCTGTAGAAAATACTATTGGACATTCAGCGCGCTAAGAAGACTATAGTGGAAAAAGGAAAAGTTCACATAAAAACTACACAGAAGCTTTCTGTGAAACTTCTCTCTGTTCTGTGCATTCAACTAACGGAGTTGAAACTTACTTTTGATTGAGAAGTTCTGAAACACTCTTTCTGTAGAAAATGCAAGTGGACCTTCGGAGCGCTAAGAGGCCTATGGTGGAAAAAGGAATACCTTCAAATAAAAACTACACAGAAGCAATCTGTGAAACTTCTTATGGTTCTGTTCTTTAAATTAACACAGTTGAACCTTAATTTTGATTGAACAGTTCTGAAACACTCTTTCTGTAGAAAATGCAAGTGGACATTCATGGCGCTAAGAGGCCCATAGTAGAAAAAGGAATATCTTCAAACAAAAACTACACAGAAGCAATCTGTGAAACTTCTTTCTGTTCTGTGCATTCAACTAACAGATTTGAACCTTACTTTTGAATGAGCAGTTCTGAAACAATCTTTCTGTATAAAATGCAAGTAGACTTTCGGAGCGCTAACAGGCCTATAGCGGAAAAAGTAATATCTTCAAATAAAAACTACACAGAAGCATTCTGTGAAACTTCTTTCTGTTCTGTGCATTCAACTAACAGAATTTAACCTTACTTTTGATTGAGCAGTTCTGAAACACTCTTTCTGTAGAAAATGCAATTGGACATTCGGGGCGCTAAGAGGCATATAGTGGAAAAGAAATATTTTCAAATAAAAACTGCACAGAAGAAATCAGTGAAACTTCTTACTGTTCTGTGCATTCAACTAACAGAGTTGAACCTAGTTTTGATTGAGCAGTTCTGAAACACTCTTTCTGTAGAAAATACAAGTAGACCTTCGGAGCGCTAAGAGGCCTATAGCGGAAAAAGTAATATCTTCAAATAAAAACTACACAGAACATTCTGTGAAACTTCTTCTGTTCTGTGCATTCAACTAACAGAGTTTAACCTTACTTTTGATTGAGCAGTTCTGAAACACTCTTTCTGTAGAAAATGCAATTGGACATTCGGGCGCTAAGAGGCCTATAGTGGAAAAGGAATATTTTCAAATAAAAACTGCACAGAAGAAATCTGTGAAACTTCTTACTGTTCTGTGCATTCAACTAACAGAGTTGAACCTCAGTTTTGATTGAGCAGTTCTGAAACACTCTTTCTGTAGAAAATACAAGTGGACATTCAGGGCGCTAAGAGACTATAGTGGAAAAAGGAAAAAGTTCACATAAAAACTACACAGAAGCTATCTGTGAAACTTCTCTCTGTTCTGTGCATTCAACTAACGGATTGAACCTTACTTTTGATTGAGAAGTTCTGAAACACTCTTTCTGTAGAAAATGCAAGTGGACCTTCGGAGCGCTAAGAGGCCTACAGCGGAAAAAGTAATACCTTCAAATACAAACTACACAGAAGCATTCTGTGAAATTCTTTCTGTTCTTTGCATTCATCTAACAGAGTTGAACCTTACTTTTGATTGAGCACTTCTGAAACACCCTTTCTATAGAAAATGCAATTGGACATTCAGGGAGCTAAGAGGCCTATAGTGGAAAAAGGAATATTTTCAAATAAAAACTGCACAGAAGCAATCTGCGAAACTTCTTACTGTTCTGTGCATTCAACTAACATAGTTGAACGGTAGTTTTTATTGAGCAGTTCTGAAACACTCTTTCTGTAGAAAATGCAAGTGGACATTCAGGGCGCTGAGAGGCCTATAGTGGGAAAAGGAATATCTTCAAATAAAAACCACACAGAAGCAATCTGTGAAACTTCTTACTGTTCTGTGCATTCAACTAACAGAGTTGAACCTTAGTTATTATTGAGCAGTTCTGAAACACTCTTTCTGTAGAAAATGCAAGTGGAACTTCGGAGCGCTAAGAGCCTATAGCGGAAAAATAATATGTTCAAATAAAACTACACAGAAGCAATCTGTGAAACTTCTTACTGTTCTGTGCATTCAACTAACAGAGTTGAACCTTAGTTTATATTGAGCAGTTATGAAACACTCTTTCTGCAGAAAATGCAAGTGAACATTCAGGGCGCTAAGAGGCCTATAGTTGAAAAAGGTATATGTTCAATAAAAACTACAAAGAAGCTATCTGTGAAACTTCTTACAGTTCTGTGCATTCAACTAACAGAGTTCAACCTTACTTTTGATTGAGCAGTTCTGAAACACCCTTTCTGTAGAAAATGCAAGTGGACATTCAGGGCGCTAAGAGGCCTATAGTGGAAAAAGGAATACCTTCAAATAAAAACTACACAGAAGCAATCTGTGAAACTTCTTACGGTTCTGTTCTTTAAACTAACACAGTTGAACCTTAATTTTGATTGAACAGTTCTGAAACACTCTTTCTGTAGAAAATGCAAGTGGACATTCAGGGCGCTAAGAGGCTATAGTGGAAAAGGAATATCTTCAAAAAAAACTACAAAGAAGCAATCTGTGAAACTTCTTTCTGTTCTGTGCATTCAACTAACAGAGTTGAACCTTAGTTTTGATTGAGCAGTTCTGAAACACTCTTTCTGTAGAAAATGCAAGTGGACATTCAGGGCGCTAAGAGGCCTATAGTGGAAAAAGGAATAAGTTAAATAAAAACTACACAGAAGATATCTGTGAAACTTCTCTCTGTTCTGTGCATTCAACTAACAGAGTTGAACCTTAGTTTTGATTGAGCAGTTCTGAAACACTCTTTCTGTAGAAAATGCAAGTGGACATTCATGGCGCTAAGAGGCCCATATTAGAAAAAATAAACTTCAATCAAAAACTACACAGAAGCAATCTGTGAAACTTCTTTCTGTTCTGTGCATTCAACTAACGAGTTGAACCTTACTTTTGATTGAGCAGTTCTGAAACACTCTTTCTGTAGAAAATGCAAGTGGACCTTCGGAGCGCTAAGAGGCCATAGCGGAAAAATAATATCTTAAATAAAAACTACACAGAAGCATTCTGTGAAACTTCTTTCTGTTCTGTGCATTCAACTAACAGATTAACCTTACTTTTGATTGAGCAGTTCTGAAACACTCTTTCTGTAGAAAATGCAATTGGACATTCAGGGCGCTAAGAGGCTATAGTGGAAAAGGAATATTTTCAAATAAAAATGCACAGAAGAAATCTGTGAAACTTCTTACTGTTCTGTGCATTCAACTAACAGAGTTGAACCTCAGTTTTGATTGAGCAGTTCTGAAACACTCTTTCTGTAGAAAATACAAGTGGACATTCAGGGCGCTAAGAGGACTATAGTGGAAAAAGGAAAAAGTTCACATAAAAACTACACAGAAGCTATCTGTGAAACTTCTCTCTGTTCTGTGCATTCAACTAACGGAGTTGAACCTTACTTTTGATTGAGAAGTTCTGAAACACTCTTTCTGTAGAAAATGCAAGTGGACTTCGGAGCGCTAAGAGGCCTATAGCGGAAAAAGTAATACCTTCAAATACAAACTACACAGAAGCATTCTGTGAAACTTTTTCTGTTCTTTGCATTCATCTAACAGAGTTGAACCTTACTTTGATTGAGCACTTCTGAAACACCCTTTCTATAGAAAATGCAATTGGACATTCAGGGAGCTAAGAGGCCTATAGTGGAAAAAGGAATATTTTCAAATAAAAACTGCACAGAAGCAATCTGCGAAACTTCTTACTGTTCTGTGCATTCAACTAACATAGTTGAACGGTAGTTTTTATTGAGCAGTTCTGAAACACTCTTTCTGTAGAAAATGCAAGTGGACATTCAGGGCGCTGAGAGGCCTATAGTGGGAAAAGGAATATCTTCAAATAAAAACAACACAGAAGCAATCTGTGAAACTTCTTACTGTTCTGTGCATTCAACTAACAGAGTTGAACCTTAGTTTATATTGAGCAGTTATGAAACACTCTTTCTGCAGAAAATGCAAGTGAACATTCAGGGCGCTAAGAGGCCTATAGTTGAAAAAGTATATGTTCAAATAAAAACTACAAAGAAGCTATCTGTGAAACTTCTTACAGTTCTGTGCATTCAACTAACAGAGTTCAACCTTACTTTGATTGAGCAGTTCTGAAACACCCTTTCTGTAGAAAATGCAAGTGGACATTCAGGGCGCTAAGAGGCCTATGGTGGAAAAAGGAATACCTTCAAATAAAAACTACACAGAAGCAATCTGTGAAACTTCTTACTGTTCTGTTCTTTAAACTAACACAGTTGAACCTTAATTTTGATTGAACAGTTCTGAAACACTCTTTCTGTAGAAAATGCAAGTGGACATTCATGGCGCTAAGAGGCCTATAGTGGAAAAGGAATATTTTCAAAAAAACTACAAAGAAGCAATCTGTGAAACTTCTTTCTGTTCTGTGCATTCAACTAACAGAGTTGAACCTTAGTTTGATTGAGCAGTTCTGAAACACTCTTTCTGTAGAAAATCAAGGACATTCAGGGCGCTAAGAGGCCTATAGTGGAAAAAGGAATATTCAAATAAAAACTACACAGAAGATATCTGTGAAACTTCTTCTGTTCTGTGCATTCAACTAACAGAGTTGAACCTTAGTTTTGATTGAGCAGTTCTGAAACACTCTTTCTGTAGAAAATGCAAGTGGACATTCAGGCGCTAAGAGGCCATAGTGAAAAAGGAATATTCAAAAAAACTACACAGAAGCAATCTGTGAAACTTCTTACTGTTCTGTGCATTCAACTAACAGAGTTGAACCTTACTTTTGATTGAGCAGTTCTGAAACACTCTTTCTGTAGAAAATGCAAGTGGACCTTCGGAGCGCTAAGAGGCCTATAGCGGAAAAAGTAATATCTTCAAATAAAACTACACAGAAGCATTCTGTGAAACTTCTTTCTGTTCTGTGCATTCAACTAACAGAGTTTAACCTTACTTTTGATTGAGCAGTTCTGAAACACTCTTTCTGTAGAAAATGCAATTGGACATTCAGGGCGCTAAGAGGCTATAGTGGAAAAGGAATATTTTCAAATAAAAACTGCACAGAAGAAATCTGTGAAACTTCTTACTGTTCTGTGCATTCAACTAACAGAGTTGAACCTAAGTTTTGATTGAGCAGTTCTGAAACACTCTTTCTGTAGAAAATACAAGTGGACATTCAGGGCGCTAAGAGGACTATAGTGGAAAAAGGAAAAGTTCACATAAAAACTACACAGAAGCTATCTGTGAAACTTCTCTCTGTTCTGTGCATTCAACTAACGGAGTTGAACCTTACTTTTGATTGAGAAGTTCTGAAACACTCTTTCTGTAGAAAATGCAAGTGGACTTCGGAGCGCTAAGAGGCCTATAGCGGAAAAAGTAATACCTTCAAATACAAACTACACAGAAGCATTCTGTGAAACTTCTTTCTGTTCTTTGCATTCATCTAACAGAGTTGAACCTTACTTTTGATTGAGCACTTCTGAAACACCCTTTCTATAGAAAATGCAATTGGACATTCAGGGAGCTAAGAGGCCTATAGTGGAAAAAGGAATATTTTCAAATAAAAACTGCACAGAAGCAATCTGCGAAACTTCTTACTGTTCTGTCATTCAACTAACATAGTTGAACGGTAGTTTTTATTGAGCAGTTCTGAAACACCTTTCTGTAGAAATGCAAGGGACATTCAGGGCGTGAGAGGCCTATAGTGGAAAAGGAATATCTTCAAATAAAAACCACACAGAAGCAATCTGTAAACTTCTTACTGTTCTGTGCATTCAACTAACGAGTTGAACCTTAGTTATATTGAGCAGTTCTGAAACACTCTTTCTGTAGAAAATGCAAGTGAATTCAGGGCGCTAAGAGGCCTATAGGAAAAAGAATATGTTCAAATAAAAACTACAAGAAGCTATCTGTGAAACTTCTTAACGTTCTGTGCATTCAACTAACAGAGTTCAACCTTACTTTTGATTGAGCAGTTCTGAAACACCCTTTCTGTAGAAAATGCAAGTGGACATTCAGGCGCTAAGAGGCCTATGTGGAAAAGGAACTTCAATAAAAACTACACAGAAGCAATCTGTGAAACTTCTACGTTCTGTTCTTTAACTAACACAGTTGAACCTTAATTTTGATTGAACAGTTCTGAAACACTCTTTCTGTAAAAATGCAAGTGACATTCAGGGCGCTAAGAGCCTATAGTGGAAAAAGGAATAAGTTCAAATAAAAACTACACAGAAGAATCTGTGAAACTTCTTCTGTTCTGTGCATTCAACTACAGAGTTGAACTTAGTTTTGATTGAGCAGTTCTGAAACACTCTTTCTGTAGAAAATGAAGTGGACATTCAGGGCGCTAAGAGGCCATAGTAGAAAAAGGAATATTTCAAAAAAAAACTACACAGAAGCAATCTGTAACTTCTTCTGTTCGTGCATTCAACTAACAGAGTGAACTTACTTTTATTGAGCAGTTCTGAAACACTCTTCTGTAGAAAATGCAGTGGACTTCTGGCGCTAAGAGGCCTAAGGAAAAGAATATCTTCAAAAAAACTAACAGAAGCATCTGTAAACTTCTTTCTGTTCGTGCTTCAACTACGAGTTAACTTACTTTTGATTGAGCAGTTCTGAAACACTCTTTCTGTAGAAAATGCAAGTGGACATTCAGGGCGCTAAGAGGCCTATAGTGGAAAAAGGAAAAAGTACACATAAAAACTACACAGAAGCTTTCTGGAAACTTCTCTCTCTTTTGTGCATTCAACTAATGAGTTGAAACTTACTTTTGATTGAGAAGTTCTGAAACACTCTTTCTGTAGAAAATGCAAGTGAACATTCAGGGCGCTAACAGCCTATAGGGAAAAATGAATATGTTCAAATAAAAACTACAACAGAAGCAATCTGTGAAACTTCTTACAGTTTCTGTGCATTCAACTAACAGAGTTGAACCTTAGTTTTATTGACAGTTCTGAAACACTCTTTCTGTAGAAAATGCAAGTGGACATTCAGGCGCTAAGAGGCCTATGAGTGGAAAAAGGAATATCCTTCAAATAAAAACTACACAGAAGCATATCTGTGAAACTTCTTACTGTTCTGTGCTTTCAACTAACACAGTTGAATCTTAGTTTTGATTGAAGCAGTTCTGAAACACTCTTTCTGTAGAAAATGCAAGTGGACATTCATGGCGCTAAGAGGCCATAGTGAAAAGGAATATCTTCAAAAAAATTACACAGAAGCAATCTGTGAAACTTCTTTCTCTTCTGTGCATTCAACTAACAGAGCTTAACCTTACTATTGATTGCGCTGTTCTGAAACACTCTTTCTGTAGAAAATGCAATTGACATTCAGGCGCTAAGAGGCCTATAGTGGAAAAGGAATATTTCAAATAAAAACTCACAGAAGAAATCTGTGAAACTTCTTACTGTTCTGTGCATTCAACTAACAGAGTTGAACCTTAGTTTTGATTGAGCAGTTCTGAAACACTCTTTCTGTAGAATATACAAGTGGACACTCAGGGCACTAAGAGTACTATAGTGGAAAAAGGAAAAAGTTCACATAAAAACTACACAGAAGCTATCTGTGAAACTTCTCTCTTTTCTGTGCATTCAACTAACGGATTTGAACCTTACTTTGATTGAGAAGTTCTGAAACTCTCTTTCTGTAGAAAATGCAAGTGGACATTCGGAGCGCTAAGAGGCCTATAGCGGAAAAAGTAATACCTTCAAATAAAAACTACACAGAAGCATTCTGTGAAACTATTCTTTCTGTGCATTCAACAACAGAGTTTAACCTTACTTTTGATTGCGCAGTTCTGAAACTCTATTCTGTAGAAAATGCAAGTGACATTCATGGCGCTAAGAGGCCCATAGTAGAAAAGGAATATCTTCAAACAAAAACTACACAGAAGAAATCTCTGAAACTTCTTTCTGTTCTGGCATTCAACTAACAGAATTCAACCTTACTTTTGATTGAGCAGTTCTGAAACACCCTTTCTGTAGAAAAATGCAAGGGACATTCAGGGCGCTACGAGGCCTATGGTGGAAAAAGCAATACCTTCAAATGTAAACTACACAGAATCAATCTGTGAAACTTTTTCTGTTCCTTCATTCAACTATCAGAATAGAACCTTACTTTTTATTGAGCAGTTCTGAAACACTCTTTCTTTGGAAAATGCAAGTGGATTTTCGGAGCGCTAAGAGGAGTATAGCGGAAAAAGGAATATCTTCAAATAAAAACTACACAGAAGCATTCTGTGAAACTTCTTTCTGTTCTGTGCATTCAACTAACAGAATTGAACCTTACTTTTGATTGACCAGTTCTGAAACACTCTTTTTGTAGAAAATGCAAGTGGACATTAAGGGCGCTAATAGGCCTATAGTGGAAAATGAATATCTTCAAGTAAATCTACACAGAAAAAATCTGTGAAACTTCTTACTATTCTGTGCATTCAACTAACATAGTTGAACCTTAGTTTTGATTGAGCATTTCTGAAACACTCTTTCTGTAGAAAATGCAAGTGGAAATTCAGGGCGCTAAGAGGCCATAGCGGAAAATAATATGTTCAAAAAAACTACACAGAAGCAATCTGTTCTCTGCATTCAACTAACAGACTTGAAACTTACATTTGATTGAGCATTCTGAAACACTCTTTCTGTAGAAAATGAAAGTGGAAATTCAGGGCTCTAAGAGGCCTATAGCGGAAAAATGAATATGTTCAAATAAATACTACACGGAAGCAATCTGTGAAACTTCTTTCTGTTCTGTGCATTTAACTAACAGAGTTGAAACTTACTTTGGATTGAACAGTTCTGAACACACTTTCTGTAGAAAATGAAGTGGACATTCGGAGCGCTAAAGGCCTATATCAGAAAAAGGAATATGATCAAATAAAAACTACACAGAAGCAATCTGTGAAACTTCTTACTCTTCTGTGCTTTCAACTAACAGAGTTGAAACTTAGTATTGATTGAGTAGTTCTGAAACACTCTTTCTGATAAAAATGCCAGTGGATATTCATGGCGCTAAGAGGCCTATAGTGGATAAAGGAATATCTTCAATAAAAACTACACAAAGCAATCTGTGAATTTCTTTCTGTTCTGTGCATTCAACTAACAGTGTTGAACCTTAGATTTGATTGAGCAGTTCTGAAACACTCTTTCTGTAGAAAAGCAAGTGGACATTCAGGGCGCTAAGAGGCCTATAGTGGAAAAAGGAATATGTACAAAATAAAACAACACAGAAGATATTGTGAAACTTCTCTCTGTTCTGGCATTCAACTAAAGGAGTTGAATCTTCCTTTGATTTAGCAGTTTTGAAACACTCTTTCTGAAGAAATGCAAGTGGACCTTCGGAGCGCTAACAGGCCTACAGCGGAAAAATTAATATCTTCAAATAAAAACTACACAGAAGCATTCTGTGAAACTTCTTTCTGTTCTCTGCATTCAACTAACAGAGTTGAACCTTACTTTTGATTGTGCAGTTCTGAAACACTCTTTCTGTAGAAAATGCAAGTGGAAATTCAGGGCGCTAAGAGGCCTACAGCGGAAAAATGAATATGTTCATATAAAAACTACACAGAAGCAATATGTCAAACTTCTTTCTGTTCTGTGCATTCAACTAACAGAGTTGAACCTTACTTTTGAATGAACAATTTTGATACACTCTTTCTGTAGAAAATGCAAGTGGACACTCGGAGAGCTAAGAGGCCTATAGCGGAAAAAGAATATCTTCAAATCAAAACTACACAGAAGCATTCGTGAAACTTCTTTCTGTTCTGTGCATTTAACTAACAGAGTTGAACCTCACATTTGATTGAGCAGTTCTGAAAATCTCTTTCTGTAGAAAATGTAATTGGACATTCAGGGCGATAAGAGCCTATGGTGGAAAAAGGAATATCTTCAAATAAAAACTACACAGAAGCAATCTGTGAAACTTCTTTGTGTTCTGTGCTTTCAACTAACAGAGCTGAAACTTAGTTTTCATTGAGGAGTTCTGAAACACTCTTTCTGTAGAAAATGAAAGTGGAAATTCAGGGAGATAAGAGGCCTATAGCGGAAAAATGAATATGTTCAAATAAAAACTACACGGTAGCAATCTGTGAAACTTCCTTCTTTTCTGTGCATTCAACTAACAGAGTTGAACCTTACTTTTGATTGAGCAGTTCTGAAACACTCCTTCTGTAGAAAATGCAAGTGAACATTCGGAGCGCTAAGAGCCTATATCGGAAAAAGGAATATGATCAAATAAAAACTACACAGAAGCAATCTGTGAAACTTCTTACTGTTCTGTGCTTTCAACAAACAGATTGAAACTTAGTATTGATCGAGTAGTTCTTAAACACTCTTTCTGTAGAAAATGCAAGTGGACATTCATGGCGCTAAGAGTCCTATAGTGGATAAAGAATATCTTCAAATAGAAACTACACAGAATCAATCTGTGAAACTTCTTTCTGTACTGTACATTCAACTAACGGAATTGATCCTTACTTTTGATTGAGCAGTTCTGAAACACAATTTCTGTAGAAAATGCAAGTGGACATTCATGGGCTAAGTGCCTATAGCGGAAAAAGGAATACCTTCAAATAAAAACTACACAGAAGCAATCTGTGAAGTACTTACTGTTCTGTGCATTCAACTAACAGAGTTGAACCTTAGTTTTGATTGAGCAGTTCTGAAACACTCTTTAGTAGAAAATGCAAGTGGAAATTCAGGGCGCTAAGAGCCTATAGCGGAAAAATGTATATGTTCAAATAAAAACTACACAGAAGCAATCTGTGAACTTCCTTCTGTTCTGTGCATTCAACTAACAGAGTTGAACATTTCTTTTGATTGAACAGTTCTGAAACACTCTTTCTGTAGAAAATGCAGTGGACATTCGGAGCGCTAAGGGCCTATAGCGGAAAAAGGAATATCTTCAAATAAAAACTACACAGAAGCTTTCTCTGTAACTCTTTCTGTTCTGTGCATTCAACTAACAGATTGAACCTTACTTTGATTGAGCGGTTGTGAAACACTCTTTCTGTAGAAAATGCAATGGACATTCAGGGCGCTAAGAAGCCTATGGTGGAAAAGGAATATCTTCAAATAAAAACTACAGAGAAGCAATCTGTGAAACTTCTTACTGTTCTGTTCTTTCAACTAACACATTTGAGCCTTATTTTGATTGTGCAGTTCTGAAACACTCTTTCTGTAGAAAATGCATGTGGACATTCGGAGTGCTAAGAGGCCATAGCGGAAAATAGAATATATTCAAATAAAGCTACACAGAAGCATTCTGTGAAACTACATTCTGTTCTGTGCATTCAACTAACAGAGTTGAACCTTACATTTGATTGAGCAGTTCTCAAACACTCTTTCTGTAGAAAATGCAAGTGGACATCGGAGCGCTAAGAGGCCTGTAGCGGAGAAAGGAATATCTTCAAATAAAATCTACACAGAAGAATTCTGTGAAAACTCTTATGTTCTGTGCATTCAACTAATAGAGTTGAAGCTTAATTTTTATTGAGCATTTCTGAAACACTCTTTCTGTAGAAACTGCAAGTTGACATTCGGAGTACTAAGAGGCCTATAATGCAAAAGGAATATCTTTAAATAAAAACCACACAGAAGCATTCTGTGAAACTTTTTTCTCTTCTGTGCATTCAAACTAACAGTGTTGAACCTTACTTTTGATACAGCAGTTCAGAAACAGTCTCTCTGTAGAAAATGCAAGTGGACATTCGGAGCGCTAAGAATCCTATAGCGGAAAAAAGGAATATCTTCAAATAAAAACTACACAGAAGCAATCTGTGAAACTTCTTTCTGGTCTGTGTATTCAAATAACAGAGTTGAAACTTAGATTTGATTGAGCAGTTTTGAAACACTCTTTCTGTAGAAATTGCAAGTGGAAATTCAGGGCGCTAAGAGGCCTATAGCGGAAAAATTAATATGTTCAAATAAAAACTACACAGAAGCAATCTGTGAAAACTTCTTTCTCTTCTGTGCATTCAACTAACAGAGTTGAAAATTACTTTTGATTGAACAATTCTGAAACACTCTTTCTGTAGAAAATGCAAGTGGACACTCGGAGCGCTAGAGGACTATAGCGAAAAAGGAATATCTTCATATAAAAACTACACAGAAGCATTTCTGTGAAAACTTCTTTCTGTTCTGTGCATTCAACTAACAGATTGAACCTTACATTTGATTGAGCAGTTCTGAAACACTCTTTCTGTAGAAAATGTAAGTGGACATTCAGGGCGCAAAGAGCCTATGGTGGATAAAGGAATATCTTCAAATAAAAACTACAGAGAAGCAATCTGTGAAACTTCTTACTGTTCTGTGCTTTCAACTAACAGAGCTGAAACTTAGTTTTATTGAGCAGTCTGAAACACTCTTTCAGAAGAAAATGCAAGTGGAAATTCAGGGCGCTAAGAGGCCTACAGCAGAAAAATGAATATGTTCAAATAAAACTACACGGAAGCAATCTGTGAAACTTCTTTCTGTTCTGTGCATTCAACTAACAGAGTTGAACCTTACTTTTGATTGAACAGTTCTGAAACACTCTTTCTGTAGAAAATGCAAGTGGACATTCGCAGCGCTAAGAGGCCTACAGCCGAAAAAGTAATATGATCAACTAAAAACTACTCAGAACCTATCTGTGAAACTTCTTCTGTTCTGTGCATTCAACTTACAGAGTTGAACCTTACTTGTGATGAGCAGTTCTGAAACACCCTTTCTGAAGAAATGCAAGTGGACATTCTGAGCGCTAAGGGCCTATAGCGGAAATGGGAATATATACAAATAAAAACTACACAGAATCATTCTGTGAAACTTCTTCTGTTTCTGTGCATACAACTAACAGAGTTGAACCTTACCTTTGATTGAGCAGTTGTGAAACACTCTTTCTGTATAAAACGCAAGTGGACCTTCGGAGCGCTAAGAGGCCTACAGCAGAAAAAGGAATAACTTCAAATAAAAAGTACACTGAAGCATTCTGTGAAAACTTCTTTCTGTTCTGTGCGTTCAGCTAACAGAGTTTCACCTACTTTTGATTCAGCAGTTTCTGAAACACTCTTTGTGTAGAAAATGAAAGTGGACATTCAGGGCGCTAAGAGGCTATAGTGGAAAAAGTAATATCTTCAAATAAAAACTACACAGAAGCAATCTGTGAAACTTCTTTCTGTTCTGTGCATTCAACTAACAGATATGAACCTTACTTTTGATTGAGTGGTTCAGAAACACACTTTCTGTAGAAAATGCAAGTGGACACTCAGGGTGCTAAGAGGCCTATAGTGGAAAAAGGAATATCTTCAAATAAAAACAAACACAGAAGAAATCTGTGAACTCTTGGTGTTCTGTTCTTTCAACTAACCCAGTGAACCTTAATTTTGACTGAGCAGTTCTGAAACACTCTTCTGTAGGAAAAGCATGTGGACATTCATGCGCTAAGAGGCCTATAGTGGAAAAGGAATATGTTCACATAAAAACTACACAGAAGCAATCTGTTGAAAACTTCTTTCTGTTCTGTGCATTCACTAAGAGAGTAGAACCTTACTTTTGATTGAGCAGTTATGAAACACTCTTTCTGTAGAAAATGCAAGTAGACGTTCGGAGCGTTTAAGAGGCCTATAGCGCAAAAAGAATATCTTCAAATAAAACTACACAATAGCATTCTGTGAAACTCCTTTCTGTTTCCGTGCATTCAGCTAAACAGATTTGAAACTTACTTTTGATTGAGCAGTTCTGAAACAGTCTTTCTGTAGATTATGCAAGTGGACATCTGGGCGCTAAGAGGCCTATGGTTGAAAAAGGACTATCTTAAAATAAAAACTACCCGGGAAGCAATGTGTGAAACTTCTTACTGTTCTGTTCTTTCAACGAACATAGTTGAATCTTAATTTTGATTGGAGCAGTTCTGAGACACTATTTCTGTAGGAAATGCAAGGTGGACATTCATGGCGCTAAGAGGCCTGTAGTGGAAAAAGGAATAACTTCAAACAAGAATACACAGAAGCAATCTGTGAAACTTCTTTCCGTTCTGTGCATTCAGCTAACAGGGTTGAACCTTAGTTTTGATTGAGCACTTCTGAAACCCTCTTTCTGTAGAAAATGCAAGTGGACATTCAGGGCGCTAAGAGGCCTACAGTGGAAAAAGGAATATGTTCAACTAAAAAACTACTCAGAACCATCTGTGAAACTTCTTTCTGTTCTGTGCATTCAACTAACAGAGTGAACCTTACTTGTGATTGAGCAGTTTGAAACACCCTTTCTGTGAAAATGCAAGTGACATTCTGAGCGCTAAGGGGCCTATAGCGGAAATAGGAATTCTACACATAAAAATTAACACAGAAACAATCTGCGAAACTTCCTTACTGTTATGTGCATTAAACTAACAGAGTTGAACGTTAGTTTTGATGAGCAGTTCTGAAACACTCTTTCTGTAGGAAAAATGCAAGTGGAATCAGGGCGCTATGAGGCCATAGCGCAAAAAATGAATATGTTCAAATAAAAACTACACAGAAGCAATCTGTGAAACTTCTTCTGATCTGTGCATTCAGCTAACAGAGTTCAAACTTACTTTTGATTGAACAGTTCTGAAACACCCTTTCTGTAGAAAATACAAGTGGACATTCGGAGCGCTAAGAGGCCTATAGCGGAAAAAAGGAATATCTTCAAATAAAAACTACACAGAAGCATTCTGTGAAACTACTTTCTGTTCTGTGCATTCAAATAACAGATTTGAACCTTAGATTTGATTGAGCGGTTTTGAAACACTCTTTTGTAGAAAATGCACGTGGGACCTTCAGGGCGCTAAGAGGCCTATGGTGGAAAAAGGGAATATCTTCAAATGAAAACTACACAGAAGCAATCTTTGAAACTTCTTACTGTTCTGTGCATTCAACCGACAGACTTGAACCTTATTTTGATTGAGCAGTTCTGAAACACTCTTTGTGTAGAAAATGAAGTGGACATTCAGGGCGCTAAGTGCCTATAGTGGAAAAAGTAATATCTTCAAATAAAACTACACAGACGCAATCTGTGAAATTTTTACTGTTCTGTGCATTCAACTAACAGACATGAACCTTACTTTGATTGAGCTGAGTTCGAAAAAACACTTTCTGTAGAAAATGCAATTGGACATTCAGGGCGCTAAGAGGCCTATGGTGTTGAAAAAGGAAACATCGTTCAAATTAAAAAACTACACCAGGAGCAGCAATCTGTGGAAACTTCTTACTGTTCCTGTTCTTTAATCATTGAACTTAGCTTTTTTGAGCAGTTCGAACCCTTTCTGTAAAATCAAGTGGAAATTCGGGCGCTAAAGGACTATAGCGGAAAAAAGAATATTTCAAATAAAACTACACAGAAGCAAATCTGGAACTTCTTCTGTTCTGTCTTCAACTAACAGTTGAACCTTACTTTTGATATGAACAGTTCTGAACCTCTCGTAGAAACGCAGTGGACATTCGGAGCGCTAAGAGGCCTATAGAGAAAAGGAATATCTTCAAATAAAAACTACAGCAGAAACCATTCTGGTTGAAAACTTCTTTCTGTTCTGCTGCATCTCAACTAACAAGGAAGTATTGAACCTTAGACTTTTGATTCCGAGCAGTTTTTTTCTGAAACACTCGCTTTCTGATAGAAAATGCAAAGGTGGACATTAAGGGCGCTAAAGAGACGCTAATGAGGTGGAAAAAGTGGCAATATCCTTACAATAAAAAAAACTACACAGAAGCAATCTGTTGAAACTTCTTAGCTTGATCTCTGTGCAGTGGTCCACTAACAGAGTTGAACTTAGTCTTTGATTGATGCAGTTCTGAAACACTCTTTCTGTAGAAATGCAAGTGGACATTCATGGCGCTAAGAGGCCTATAGTGGAAAAAGGAATTTCTTCAAACAAAAACTACACAGAAGCAATGTGTGAAATTCTTTCTGTTCTGTGCATTCAACTAACAGAGTTGAACCTTAGTTTTCATTGAGGCAGTTCTGAAACACTCTTTCTGTAAAAATGCAAGTGTACATTCAGGGCGCTAAGAGGCTATATGGAAAAAGGAATATGTTCAAATAAAAACTACACAGAAGTTATCTGTGAAACTTCTCTCTGTTCTGTGCATTCAACTAACAGAGTGGAACTTACTTTTGATTGAGCAGTGCTGAACACTCTTTCTGTAGAAAATGCAAGTGGAAATTCAAGGCGATAAGGGTATATAGCGGAAAAAGAATATATCTTCAAATAAAAACTACACAGAAGCATTCTGTGAATCTTCTTTCTGTTCTGTGCATCAACTAACGAGTTGAACCTTACATTTGAATGAACAGTTCTGAAACCCTCTTTCTGTAGAAAATGCAAGTGGACATTCGCAGCGCTAAGAGACCTATAGCGGAAAAAGGAATATCTTCAAATAGATGCTACAGAGAACATTCTGTGAAACTTTTTCTGTTCTGTGCTTCAACTAACAGAGTTGAACCCTAATTTTGATTGAGCAATTCTGAAACACTCTTTCTGTAGAAAATGCAAGTGGACATTCAGGGCCTAAAGGCCTGTGGTGGAAAAGGAATATCTTCAAACAAAAACTACACAGAAGCAATCTGTGAAACTCTTACTTTTCCGTGCTTTCAATAACAAGTTGAACCTTAGTGTTGATTGAGCAGTTCTGAAACACTCTTTCTGTAGAAAATGCAAGTGGACATTCATTGCGCTACAGAGGCCTGTAGTGGAAAGGAAATCTTTCAAATAAAAACTACACAGAAGGTATATGTGAACTTCTTTCTGTTGGGTGCTTCACTACATAGTTGAACCTTAGTTTTGATTGAGCAGTTCTGAAGCACTCTTTCTGAGAAAATACAGTGGACATTCAGGGCGCTAAGAGGCCTGTAGGGGAAAAATGCATACGTTCAAATAAAAGTACACAGAAGCAATCTGTGAAACTTCTTTCTATTCTGTGAATTCAACTAACAGAGTTGAACCTTACTTTTGATTGAGCGTTGAAACACTCTTACTGTAGAAAATGCAAGTGGAAATTCAGGGCGCTAAGAGGCCTATGGTGGAAAAAGGAATATCTTCAAATAACAAACTACACAGAAGCAATCGTGAAACTTCTTACAGTTCTGTGCTTCAACCAACACAGTTGAACTTAGTTTTGATTGAGCAGTTCTGAAACAATCTTTCTGTAGAAAATGCAAGTGGACATTCAGGGCTGTAAGTGGCCAATGTTGAAAAAATAATATGTTCAAATAAAAACTACACAGAAGCAATATGTGAAACTTCTTTCTGTTCTGTGCATTCAACTAACAGTTGAACCTTACTTTTGATTGAGCAGTTCTGAAACACTCTTTCTGTAGAAATGCAAGTGGACATTCAGGGCGCTAAGAGGCCTATAGTGGAAAAAGGAATACGTTCAAATAAAAACTACAGAATCTATCTGTGAAACTTCTCTGTTCTGTGCATTCAACTAACAGATTGAACTTACTTTTGATTGAGCAGCTGAAACACTCTTTCTGTGAAAATGCAAGTGGACCTTTGGAGCGCTAAGAGGCCTTTAGCGGAAAAAGGAATATCTTCAAATAAAAACTACACAGAAGCATCTGTGAAACTTCTTACTGTTCTGTGCTTCAACTAACAGAGTTGAAACTTACGTTTTGATTGAGCAGTTTGAAACTCTTTCTGTAGAAAATGCAAGTGGACATTCAGGCGCTAAGAGGCCTATAGTGGAAAAAGGAATCTTTCAAATAAAACTACACAGAAGCAATGTGAAACTTCTTTCTGTTCTGTGCATTCAACTAACAGAGTTGAACCTTACTTTTGATTGAGCAGTTCGAAAGACTCTTTCTGTAGAAAATGCGTGGACATTCAGGCGCTAAGAGGCCTTATAGCAGAAAAAGGAATATCTTCAAATAAAAACTACACAGAAGCAATCTGTGAAACTTCTTCTGTTCTGTGCATTCAACTAAGAGTTGAACCTTAGCTTTCATTGAGCAGTTCTGAAACACTCTTTCTGTAGAAAATGCAAGTGGACATTGGACGCTAGAGGCCTATAGGAAAAAGGAATATCTTCAAATAAAAACTACACAGAAGCAATCTGTGAAACTTCTTACTGTTCTGTGCATTCAACTAACAGAGTTGAACCTTAACTTTGATTGAGCAGTTCTGAAACACTCTTTCTGTAGAAAATGCAAGTGGACATTCAGGCGCTAAGAGGCCTATAGTGGAAAAGGAATATCTTCAAATAAAAACTACAAAGAAGCATCTGTGAAACTTCTTTCTGTTCTGTGCATTCACTAACAGAGTTGAACCTTACTTTTATTGAGCAGTTCTGAAACACTCTTTCTGTAGAAAATGCAAGTGGACATTCAGGGCGCTAAGAGGCCTATAGTGGAAAAAGGTATAAGTTCAAATAAAAACTACACAGAGATATCTGTGAAACTACTCTCTGTTCTGTGCATTCAACTAACAGAGTTGAACCTTAGTTTTGATTGAGCAGTTCTGAAACACTCTTTCTGTAGAAAAGCAAGTGGACATTCAGGCGCTAAGAGGCCTATAGTAGAAAAAGGAATATCTTCAAACAAAACTACACAGAAGCAATCTGTGAAACTTCTACTGTTCTGTGCATTCAACTAACAGTTGAACTTACTTTTGATTGAGCAGTTCTGAAACACTCTTTCTGTAGAAAATGCAAGTGGACATTCGGAGCGCTAAGAGGCCTGTAGCGGAAAAAGTAATATTTCAAATAAAACTACACAGAAGCATTATCTGAAACCTTCTGTTCTGTGCATTCAAATAACAGAGTTTAACCTTACTTTTGATTGAGCAGTTCTGAAACACTCTTTCTGTAGAAAATGCAATTGGACATTCAGGGCGCTAAGAGGCCTATAGTTGAAAAAGGTAATATTCAAATAAAAACTACAAGAAGCATCTGTGAAACTTCTTACTGTTCTCTGCATTCAACTAACAGAGTTGAACCTTACTTTTGATTGAGCAGTTCTGAAACACCTTTCTGTAGAAAATGCAAGTGGACATTCAGGCGCTAAGAGGCCTATAGTGGAAAAAGGAATCTTCTAAACAAACTACACAGAAGCAATCTGTGAAACTTCTTACTGTTCTGTGCATTCAACTAACAGAGTTGAACCTTAGTTTTTATTGAGCAGTTATGAAACACTCTTTCTGCAGAAAATGCAAGTGAACATTCAGGGCGCTAAGAGGCCTATAGTTGAAAAATGTATATGTTCAAATAAAAACTACAAAGAAGCTAATGTGAAACTTCTTACTTCTGTGCATTCAACTAACAGAGTTCAACCTTACTTTTGATTGAGCAGTTCTGAAACACCTTTCTGTAGAAAATGCAAGTGGACATTCAGGGCGCTAAGAGTGCCTATGGTGGAAAAAGGAATACCTTCAAATAAAAACTACACAGAGCAATCTGTGAAACTTCTTACGGTTCTGTTTCTTTAAACTAACACAGTTGAACCTTAATTTTGATTGAAGTTCTGAAACACTCTTTCTGCAGAAAGTGCAAGTGGACATTCAGGCACTAAGAGGCCTATAGTGGAAAAGGAATATCTTCAAAAAAAAACTACAAAGAAGGAATCTGTGAAACTTCTTTCTGTTCTGTGCATTCAACTAACAGAGTTGAACCTTAGTTTTGATTGAGCAGTTCTGAAACACTCTTTCTGTAGAAATGCAAGTGGACATTCATGGCGCTAAGAGGCCCATAGTAGAAAAAGGGAATATCTTCAAACAAAAACTACACAGAAGCAATCTGTGAAACTTCTTTCTGTTCTGTGCATTCAACTAACAGAGTTGAACCTTACTTTTATTGAGCAGTTCTGAAACACACTTTATGTAGAAAATGCAAGTGGACCTTCGGAGGGCTAAGAGGCTATAGCGGAAAAAGTAATATCTTCAAATAAAAACTCACAGAAGCATCTGTGAAACTTTTTCTGTCTGTGCATTCAACTAACGAGTTGAACCTTACTTTGATTGACAGTTCTGAAACCCTTTCTGTAAAAATGCAGTGGAAATCAGGGCGCTAAGAGCCTATAGGAAAAAGAATATTCAAATAAAAACTACACAGAAGCATCTGTGAACTTCTTACTGTTCTGTGCATTTCAACTAACAGAGTTGAACCTTAGTTTTGATTGAGCAGTTCTGAAACACTCTTTCTGTAGAAAATGCAAGTGGACATTCATGGCGCTAAGAGGCCTATAGTGGAAAAAGGGAATATCTTCAAATAAAAACTACACAGAAGAATCTGTGAAACTCTTTCTGTTCTGTGCATTCAACTAACAGAGTTGAACCTTAGTTTTGATTGAGCAGTTCTGAAACACTCTTTCTGTAGAAAATACAAGGGACATTCAGGGCGCTAAGAGGCCTATAGTGGAAAAGTAATATTCAAATAAAAACTACACAGAAGATATCTGTGAACCTACTCTCTGTTCTGTGCATTCAACTAACAGAGTTGAATCTTAGATTTGATTGAGCAGTTTCTGAAACACTCTTTCTGTAGAAAATGCAAGCGGACATTCATGGCGCTAAGAGGCCCATAGTAGAAAAAGGAATATCTTCAAACAAAACTACACAGAAGCAATCTGTGAAACTTCTTCTGTTCTGTGCATTCAACTAACAGAGTTGAAACTTTCTTTTGATTGAGCAGTTCTGAAACACTCTTTCTGTAGAAAATGCAAGTGGACCTTCGGGCGCTAAGAGGCCTGTAGCGGAAAAAGAAATATCTTCAAATAAAAACTACCAGAAGCATTCTGTGAAATTCTTTCTGTTCTGTGGATTCCACTAACAGAGTTTAACCTTACTTTTGATTGAGCAATTCTGAACACTCTTTCTGTAGAAAATGCAATTGGACATTCAGGGCGCTAAGAGGCCTATAGTGGAAAAGGAATATTTTCAAATAAAAACTGCACAGAAGAAATCTGTGAAACTTCTTACTGTTCTGTGCATTCATATCCATAACCACAGAGTTGAACCTCAGTTTTGATTGAGCAGTTCTGAACACTCTTTCGTAGAAAATACAAGTGGACATTCAGGGCGCTAAGAGGACTATAGTGGAAAAAGAAAAGTTCACATAAAAACTACACAGAAGATATCTGTGAAACTTCTCTCTGTTCTGTGCATTCAACTAACGAGTTGAACCTTAGTTTTGATTGAGCAGTTCTGAAACCTCTTTCTGTAGAAAATGCAAGTGGACATTCGAGCGCTAAGAGGCCTATAGCGAAAAGTAATATCTTCAAATACAAACTACACAGAAGCATTCTGTGAAACTTCTTTCTGTTCTGTGCATTCAACTAACAGAGTTGAACCTTACTTTGATTGAGCAGTTCTGAAACACCCTTTCTGTGAAAATGCAAGTGGACATTCAGGGCGCTAAGAGGCCTATGGTGGAAAAAGGAATACCTACAAACAAAAACTACACAGAAGCAATCTGTGAAACTTCTTACGGTTCTGTTCTTTCAACTAACACAGTTGAACCTTAATTTTGATTGAAGTTCTGAAACACTCTTTCTGTAGAAAATGCAAGTGGACATTCATGGCGCTAAGAGGCCTATAGTGGAAAAGGGAATATCTTCAATCAAAAACTACAAAGTATCAATCTGTGAAACTTCTTTTCTGTTCTGTGCATTAACTAACAGAGTTTGAACCATAGTTTGATTGAGCAGTTCTGAAACACTCTTTCTGTAGAAAATACAAGTGGACATTCAGGGCGCTAAGAGGCCTATAGTAAAAAGGAATAAGTTCAAATAAAAACTACACAGAAGATATCTGTGAAACTACTCTCTCTTCTGTGCATTCAACTAACAGAGTTTAACCTTAGTTTTGATTGAGCAGTTCTGAACCTCTTTCTGTAGAAAAGGCAAGTGGACATTCATGGCGATAAGAGGCCCATAGTAGAAAAAGGAATATATTCAAACAAAAACTACACAGAAGCAATCTGTGAAACTTATTACTGTTCTGTGCATTCAACTAACAATGTTGAACCTTACTTTTGATTGAGCATTCTGAAACACTTTTTCTGTAGAAAATGCAAGTGGACCTTCGGAGCGCTAAGAGCCTATAGCGGAAAAAGTAATATCTTCACATAAAAAGTACACAGAAGCTATCTGTGAAACTTCTTTCTGTTCTGTGCATTCAACTAACGGAGTTGAACCTTACTTTAGATTGAGAAGTTCTGAAACAATCTTTCTGTAGAGTATGCAGGTGGACATCGGAGCGCTAAGAGGCCTATCGCGGAAAAATATACCTTCAAATACAAACTACACAGAAGCATTCTGTGAAACATCTTTCTGTCTTTTGCATTCATATAACAGAGTTGAACCTTACTTTTGATTGAGCAGTTCTGAAACACCTTTCTATAGAAAATGCAACTGGACATTCAGGGAGATAAGAGGCCTATAGTGGAAAAAGGAATATTTTCAAAATAAAAACTGCACAGAAGCAATCTGCGAAACTACTCTATGTTCTCTGCATTCGACTAACATAGTTGAAGGGTAGTTTTATTGGGCAGTTCTGAAACACTCTTTC